>NW_022986861.1:305015-369448 GCF_010094085.1 Westerdykella ornata | reverse complement strand
AAGAGAAAAGAAAGAGAAAAGAAAGAGAAAAGAAAGAGAAAAGAAAGAGAAAAAGTAATAACAGACCTAGGAAGAAAGAAAGAAAACGGACAGGAAGGAGTAATGAGCAGCGAGGCCAAACCAGCTTTTAGAGGCCACCCACGCATTAGAAGGGAGAGGGTCTTAATTGCACATATGAAGACGAGAACCAGCATATATCGACGGTCGTTCTACGGACAGAGGAATGACCAGATTGCCTGTGTCGTAGAAGGCCTCGACCTGTTGCGCTGGCAACAAAGGCGAGGCAGCAGAGCGCTGGGAAGCTGGTTGATTTGAAGCAGTATAGTACATTTCATCGAGATGCTTGATTTGTTTCTGAGTCTATCTATTGTATGCATTAAATCCGTGAATAATGTACCTAGACAGCGCGTCACAGACGGCCATAAAAACCGCCCACGATGAAGACAACGAGAGGATGATTGCCGTTGAGAAGGCCATTCACGAGCGGTTCCAGCAACGCGGTGGACACGATGGGCTACTGAAATATCACGGGCCCTACGACTTTGGCATCCGCCTCGAGTATGCCCCAAAATGGAATCTCTCTGCCTACCTTGGCGAGCATCCAGGGACGAGCGTTTGAGCAAGAACTACGGTGGGTCTATCAGATTAGAGACGCCCTCTGTTATGCTCATAACTCGAACGTCATCCACGGTGATCTAACGCTTCATAACGTGCTCTTGACGGATAAGCTCGATGCAAAGTTGGCCGACTTTGGCAGCTCGTCCCTGGATGGGTCTCCTCTGCTTGTTGTCGTAAACGTCAGCCACCGATATCTGGGGCCAAGGGAATCCGTCCGCGCCGACCTCTTTGCTCTCAGTTCTCTACCATATAATGACAGGTGCTTTCCCTTATCAGGACCTCTTGGAGTCAGGAAATTGGAAAAAAAAAAAAGTCAAGCCTCGATCAAGGCCGGCGACTTCCCAGAGACAGAAACTCTTGGGCCTGTCGGAGTGATTATTACAAGGTGTTGGCGAACGACGTACGCCAGTGCTGCCGATGTCCGCAAGGATATTGAAGGGGTAAGTTGTTTGTCTCCGTCCCATATCCCCTCTTAAAAAAGACTTGGTACACCTGTTTGTGCACGTTTCGAGTCTCACCTTATACTCAATGTAAGTACACTTTTTTTTTTCCTTTGGATGAAGTTCCCTACCATATGTCCTCTTAGAAACGACATGCTTAGATGCTTAGCCTTGTTTGTGCACGTTTCCAATGTCACTTTGTAGTCAATGTAGGTACACGTTTCTTTTCCTTCGCATGGTAATCTAGGCAGGAGGCGTTTAGAGTTTCACGATTACCTTATCAATCTCTCTGTTGGGTTCCTTATAACGGGTGGCGAACTCATCATCTCCGATGCGCGATGCTGCACATACCAAAAATTAGATTGCCGAGAACTTACGAGATCTGCTCAGAGAAAAGCGAACGACATGTGCAAGCAACTACAGCATATCGGCAAAAGGAGTCTAGGAGTTTCTCCACTATACCTAGATAGAAAATTAGTTCTAGTTCTAGGAAGCTCGAAAATCGCGTATAATAGGCTCTTGTAGGTGCGCAGCTGCAGGAGCTGCTGCAGGACTATAGTTTCCTATTGTCGTAGCACTAAGCAGTAAGCCTCTTAGCTACCCTACTAGAAACTAGCCCTCGATAAGAGGCTTACAAAAGATAATAGAAAATTAAACTAAACAGTCTATCCTAAACAGCGCGCCTAAAATTTCGCCTATTATACCTACCCTCTAGCCCGTGCGAGAGATCCTTAATTTCGAAACTAAACACTGCCTTAGGCGATAAGTCCCTAACCTCCGAAATGCGAATGCGGCAGTTCCTTAAGATAGCTGAATAGAAAGACTACATCTACAATCAGCATTCTAAAGATTCTAAGGCGCTGGAATGCCCTCTAAGTAAGCTCTATTGTAGAGAGTCATTTACGTCATTGCGGGAGCTCCAGTTTCATCTTGAAGATGTCTACTGTGTCAATTTTAAGAGTACTCTTAAAAGGTCTAGGTCAACGGGCGAAGGGAGACCTAGACCAACCAAGCGGACATGCGTTAGCAGGAGACGACTGTCGAGACAGAAGACAGAAGGTCTGACATATAAATTTGTCGAGGAAAGTGATACGATTTAGAATCAAGGAAAGAGGTCAACATCCCGTCCTACTCTAATCAAAGCCCCAGCTTCTGCCAGCTCAAGCTCCTCGCCAATCCCGGAAACTATGTTAGATAAAAACGAAAGCGACGATGATACGCTACTGTCTTTGTAGTCCGGCGAATCTAAGAAAGGTCTCGATAACAAAGATGCTTTTAGTAAGGGAGCCAATAATAAGGATTGGGAGCACACTAGTGAGATTGACCATCTGTAGAGCAATCACCCACAAATTCTAACGAGTAAACAGACGACATAACTTTTTCAGGCGCTAGAGAAGCTAAGGTAAATAAGCAAAATGATAATTTCTAGGGCACAAACTTTCGCGAGGAGTCGCCGCCGCCTGGACTTCAACATGAGTGCGCTCTAGCGGCGCACTCCCAGTCTGACCTAGCTCTTCCCACCCAAGGGGATGAAGAAGACGAATACGAGGTTGAGGAAGTCCTGGAGGCCCGTATCTTCAAGACAAAGCTCAAATACCGCGTGAAATGGCTCGGCTACGACTATGATCCGAAGTGGTATGACGCAGCCAACTTCAAGAATAGCCCACACGAGCTCCATGCCTTCCATAGAGCTGATCCAACCCGACCCGGACCTCCAAAAAGGCTGGATTATTGGATGCAGTGCTGGGAAGAGGATAGGAAAGCTGAGGACCATCCAGAGGACAACAAGCCGATGAATGGGTTAGTTGGACGGCGTGGAAAACTTCGCTAAGAAGGATTAGAAGTTAGGTGTTGGTGTTATTTTCTACTTAGCTTGCGCAATGAAACACCCTCTGCGCCGAGACATCGAAGGGTAGCCTGACATTCAGCAACTGGAACACGTAGGCAGTAGGATAATAAGTTTTTGCTAGTTACGAGATCCTTCGGAGGTACTAACGTGACAGACTCGTCCGATAGTGCTATCACATGCAGGATATTCTTAATTTTTCAGTGTGGGGGGTTCGTTATAACCGTTTGAAAGTAATCCACAACTCACATGCATGGGTGAAGCCGGTGTTCTAAAGTAACATGCACGCAGTCTAGGGATAGAAGCGACTTTTGCAAAGATGGTGAGAGCAATTACTTCGAAGAACTCAAAATACTTAAACCTAATAATCCATCTCTTATTCACCGCCAACACTGGACCAACCGGATCCATTATCCGCCACCTTCCACCGGCTCTTAGTCACGGGAAATATAGTCTGATCAGCTCCTGAGCGAATCCGTGCTTTTGTCTGTGCAATCATTGACCTTGCTCGAGCTTGCGGGTAACAGGAAACTATCATGGTGGCTGACTTATATCAATACCATAATCGTAGAATGACTTGAGAGGAACGGAAGGACGTACTGTAATATTCCAATACCCGCAAGCCATCACACAGCTTGTACCAGTAGGGGTATGGAGCTGCTGGGCTACATAAGCTAGCCCAAAACAGCAGGTTGAGTAGTCCACGCAGAGGCAGCCGTAATCCCCTGGACAGCGTCCGGAGTAGGGGTCTCGGCATTCATTGTCCTTGATGCTAAAGCAAGGAACTGTCGTGAAGACTTCGCCGATGCCGTATCGACAGCCACCGCGCGGCTCTACTGCTGAACTATCCTCAACAGCCAACGGAGAGGCCGTAGCTAGCTGAGCCGCCAGGAAACCAAAGACAGAGAGATGAAGTCTCATATTTGCGACTACAGTCCTCCAGGAAGGTTGGTAGTGGTTAGGGTGGTGTTGGATAGGCCGAATGGACAAGATATGTACGGTCCTTGGTTCAAATAGAAGTAAACGCTTGATGGTAATAGTATGGGCCTAAAATCGGGAAGATGAAGAGAAGATATTTAACGTGGTTCACAAGCGAGTGTCACACACAAGCGAGTGTCACACTTTTTCCTCACTATAACCTACCAACTTTAACGCACGATATCTCATCCAATATGACAACTGATTACTCCAAAGAACGCCGCATGCAGCTAGCAAAAACCGCAGTTCAAATAAACCCAAAACTAAGTATCGCCCATGCTGCAAAAAACTACAATGTCCACGAACGAACACTTGCTCGTAGAATGAAGGGAACTCAGTCGAGAGAGGATACACGCAATGCACAGTCAAAACTCACTGTAGCTGAAGAGGAGGTGATTGTTGAATATATTCTTGACCTGGATTCATGAGGGTTTCCACTCCAAAAGGCTAATGTTCAAGAAATGGCAGATCTTCTACTTAAGTCATGCGATACGTCACGCGTCAGAGTCAACTGGGTTTCCAACTTCATTGCACGATGCCCAGAGCTCAAGACACGTATCCATCGTACCTACGACTATCAGAGGGCCCTCCAAGAAGATCCTGAAGTTATTAGTGCATGGTTCCACCTGGTTGTTAATATATTTGGGAAATATGGCATTACCGATCACGATATCTACAACTTCGATGAGACTGGCTTTATGATGGGTCAAATCCAGCCATTTATGGTTGTTACATGCTCAGACCGAAGGGGAAGGGCTAAGAGGGTACAGCCAGGTAATCGAGAGTGGGCGACAGCAATTTGCACCATTGCAGCGGATGGATTTGTACTACCACCTTTTCTGTGCATAAAAAGCCGGTTCCACATCGTTTCCTGGTATGCCAACAACCAAATTCCCAACAACTGGATTATCAAACCAACTGAAAATGGTTGGACTGATAACCTAATGGGTCTCGACTGGATTCAGCACTTTAATCGCCATACGGAGGCACGGCGGGCTGGCGCATATTGCATGCTTATCCTTGATAGGCATGGGAGCCATCTCAGCTCTGAATTCAACCAGTACTGCAAGGAGGCAAAGATTATTCCGCTCTATCTACTCTCCCACTCCTCACACCTAACGCAGCCACTTGATGTCAGTATTTTCAGCCCGCTGAAAAAGGCGTATGGTGCTGAGATCTCAAAGCTTGCTCAGGCCCATATCATGCATATCACCAAGGATGACTTCCTTCCAGCCTTCCGCACTACCTTCGAGCAGGTATTCACCCTCAAAAATGTACTTAGCTGTTTTCGAGGGGCTGGACTTGCCCCTCTTGACCTGCAGGCTATCCTCTCAAAGCTAGATGTACGTGTAAATGCTCAAACACCACCTGGCTCAGCACACAGTGAACCTAACCCTTGGGTCTCTCAGACACCACACAACGTGACTGAAGCAATTTCATAGTCAACACTAATTAAAAATTGCATTGTTAAGCATCAAGGAAGCTCACCAACACCAATTTTAGCAGCTGTCGACCAGCTAACAAAAGCGGTAGTAGCAAATACCCACAGTCTTATGCTTGTTAAGGATGAACTCAGGTTACTTTAAGAGGCAAATGCGACCCTTTCAAAGCGATAGCATACAAAGAGAACCCAACTACAGGATTCAGGACCTCTAACAGGCGAGGAAGCTAGCCAACTTTTGGTTCAAAAAGGTGTTGTTAAAGAGGGAGATGAGAATAAGGGTGCTGAGGAGAGTGAGCCAAAGAGGCGTAAAACAGGTGCACGCATGTGTGGAGTCTGTCGTAAACCTGGCCATAATGCAAGAACCTGCCCAGAGGCTGTAGATACTATTTCTCTATCGGATTCCAAGTTATAGAAATTTATTTAATTGTGTTTTGGTGGAGATATCGCTACTTAAAGTTGGTAGGTTGGAAAAAGTGCGACACTCGCTTGTGTGCGACACTCGCTTGTGAACCACGTTATACAGAAAGATTGATGGTTACTTTAAGGCCGCACGTAACCTTAGAAGTTGTGGGCTTGGCGAAACTTCCAACTAGTTGGCTCTAACTAGATGGAGCCAGCAACCCTAGATTCTTCTGGGCGGCGCTGTTGTCGAACCTGGGACTGCTCGACTGTAGGAGTATCTCCTCTGTACTGATGGAGGCAAGATCCTCTCACTGCACGAAACAGGAAATCTACCGAAGGGTTCCTTCTTCTGATATGTATCAGGGAAGAGTTCGCTGTTGTTCGCAGGGGAGTTCGGAGCGAGCGGACTAGTCGTGGTCGGATGAACTACAAGACTGGAGCTTTTCTAGTGGTTCACTTCAGGTTACTGTGGTATCCTGCATAAGTAGTGTACATGGCCGGTGCGCATGATCATCTAGAGGAGCAGGATGGCACGATAATAGGATTTGATTTCCCTTTGCGTACTTGCTAGCAGTTATATTATAAATCCTTTCCTAACTCTTACTATATATGCCTAGCGGACGAAGCTTTAGAGTTGTTGGAGTAATAGTTTGCCTATGCAAGGCTGTATCTAGAAAATAGCCGATAGTAGGTCCAGAGGACTAGGATTTTTTAAGAAGGAGAATAGGTTGTGCATTTTCCGGGGGACGTTTGGGTGGAAGCAGGTGGCAAAAATCTCGACAGAGGGCTACGGGAATGAGTCCGCAAGGCCCGGACTCAGATCCGAAGGGAACTGTAGTCGGCGATCGAGAGAGGCGGGGGGAGGTGGAGAGGGTATTTGAAAGAAGTGAGCAGATTCTCTTAAGTTAGATACATCCGTGCCACTGGGTCCCGCCGCTATTGGTTCGGGCTCGAGCACATCGCTCATCCAATCAGGTAACTGGCTGCAGAGTCTGCCCAGAGCCATCACAGTAACCCACCAACTCCGGTAACGCCACACGATCCCACCCTTAATCCTACTACCTATACAGTGATCCACGAAGCGTCTTACTACCTATTATCGCGGCACGATCTATCGTCCTTGCTTACCACGCGCTTCGAGCATCTAGATTGTCGTAGCACAAGTACGACTACGTCCAACAAGATGCAGCTAAAAAGCAGATTCTCCGATCAAGGTATTAACAAAGCAATCGCATGCTACCGGTGTTCGCCAGCACAGTAATTGTGCTGGCCATCTGAGAAATACGGTCTGAACTTGCTCAGGTTCGACTGCGACTTCAGCCGCGGCCCCTGCATGAAGTGTCCGGGCAATTTCAACGGTGCAAATGTTCCACTAGTATCCGTCAGCCTAGAGGGGGTTCGGTGATGCCAACTCGTCTGAAGCTAGGCTGTACTACTTGATACGCATCCCGGAGTCTCCAAGCAGTCTCATATCCTTCCAGCTATCCTTTCGCATAATTCACGCCTTGTATGACAAGGCGCGTAGCTTCGTAGCCATTCAGTGCAGCAACCGAGCTCGGTATCCTAGCAGTAGCAGCGAAGTAGGTCGCATAAGCATCAATCTCTGAGCCCTTGTTCGGTTAATTACAATTTGTAATGCCGTCCGTTAATCTAAGCAAAATGTTGGTGGTGTTACGTAGTCTTCTAGAGTGGACGCAGAGAGATCAAGCTTTGGCAAATTCTAAGAGCGCCGTTCCTGAAGTCGTCGAAAGGTAATGCGAATAATAGGATCGAAATACTAGACAGGTGAAATAAAGCAGGGAGGCTGCTTTATAGAGGGAAAATATTGACGATAGTCGAAGTTGCTATCAGTAGAAGGGTAGTAGAGGCATAGTTCTACCGTGCGCAAGAAAGTGCTGGTAGAAAACCAATGGCGAGGGTTTAGAGGTTTAAGGTAAAATAAAACCAGGACGGGAAAAGCTTCTTATACCTAACGACGATTATGTAATAAACATAGATTAGTCGGGGATCTGAGAACCTCCAGTGCCAAGATTTGTTAGCTTAGAGGCGCCTATTTTCGGACGCAAAACTCTCCAGAAATGGAGGCATCTAAGCCAACCCAACATCGTTTATGAGGAGATGCATGGTGTTTCCTTACAACAAAGCTGCCTGATTTGCAGTCAATTCTAGGCCGTGATTGGACTTCTCAGGGCTAGGAGCGGGTTGTCGAGTGTTGCAGACTGAATCGGGTTGGTCGCACAAAGGAGGGTCGGCGAGGTTCCAGCTTAACCGGAGATATCTCCAGAGGACAGAAGGGTTGTAGGAGTGCGATAGCCATCTACAAGGTCTGCCCCTGGCGAAATCTACAGCCTGGGTGGCGAAACCGTCTACGGGTCTCCCACCTGCACACGAGTCGTTCCCGCTCCCATATATGGAATAGTGTTGTTTACTCACGGGTGGTTTTGATTGGGTGCCCGGCTTACTCAGCGAACTTCGGCTCGAGTTCAACCAACTGAGACCACCAAGTCTTAGCAGATATCTGGTGTAGCCCGGAAGAGTTAGTGAGTCTCCATGAACCGCTTGTTAATGAAAGTTTAATTCTTGCTAAGACAAAATCTAGATTGTTTCTGTCGTCATGGACGGAAGGGTGATTACACCTGATGAACTGGCCCAAGCCCAGAGATTTGGAGATTTGGTTCCGGTCTACAAAGTCGATGAAAGAACGGTCGTTAAGACCGGCGACTGCGTCCGACTCGCTGAGGCCGAAGCATTGAAACTAGTTCGCGAAAAGACAACCATCCCCGTACCTGAAGTTTACAATGCATATACAGACAGCGACACCGGGCATGTGCGAATTGTAATGGAATTCATTGAGGGCGACCGCCTCGATGACGTCTGGGACAAGCTCGATAATGATCAAAAGAAGGAAGTTATTGAACAACTCCGGGACTTCATCTCCCAACTGCGCGAGATAAAAGGCTCCTTCATCGGATCCGTGGACAGTACGGCCTGCGAAGACCAACTCTTCACCGACGAGATTGGCGGGTATGGGCCGTATAAGGATGAAGAGTCTTTCAACGTAGGAATCGCCACTGCAGTTAAGAGAACATTAACTGGTAGCTGGGCCGACACGGTGACAAACATGGTAATGGCTCTGAGGAATCACGACATTGTGATGACGCATGGGGCATTTCATCCCCGGTAAATCTGGGTGCGACTGTGCAGGTGCATCGCGTCGCTAAGTGGTTACCTAACCGCCCACTTAAGCGTAGGCGCCAGTGCTTCTTGACTCTTTCCCTCATAGCCAGGAGTGCTTCGTCTTCCAAATATCTCGCGGAACCGCAATTTCTGCGAAATTGCCAGCGTGTCCCATTTTCTCTAACATCTTCCAACCACAATTCACCATAATGACATCCTCGACCTCAAAATCTCCAGTCTACTCCCCACCTCTCACCCTCCCACCGCCACAAACTCACAAGACAACCCTGATAATTCTTCACGGCCGTCGCTCCACCGCCCAGAAGTTCGCCGAACCACTTCTCACGCATCCGGTCTCCCCTGTCTCAACAGTGACCTCCTCAACCTCAAGCGAGCTCTCGGATTCTTCCAAAGCCTTCCGCGACTACTTCCCCCATACAAAATTCGTCTTTCCTACCGCCCCCCTGCGTCGAGCCGTCGTATTCAAGCGCAGCCTCACGCACCAGTGGTTCGACAACTGGTCTCTAACTCAGCCAGAGCTTAAGCAGCATTTGCAGATTCCAGGTTTGCGCGAGACAAGCGCATATTTGCACGACTTGTTACGGAAAGAGATTGAGGTCGTGGGAGCGAAGAACGTCGTCTTGATGGGGCTCAGTCAGGGCTGTGCGGCTAGCCTTATTGCGACGCTTCTGTGGGACGGCGAGGCGTTTGGGGCTGCGGTGGGTATGTGTGGGTATCTGCCGTTTCGAAAGGGAATGGCGGAGGCTGCGGAGGATGCGAGAGATGGAGCCGAGGATCCCTTTGAAGGTTCGGGGGATGACGAGCGGGAGGACATGCTCGAGCGGGATGGAGAAGATGCTGAGGGAGGCGAAACTAATTTCGAGAGAGCTGTTGAATGGCTGCGCGAGGAGTTGCAGGCAAGTAGTGAAGGGGGCGACGATGCTAATAAGCCGCTTTCGATGCAATCGATACCGGTTTTCATGGGCCATGGAACAGAAGATGAGAAGGTGCCATGTGAAACTGGCAGGTTGGCCGCAGAGTTCTTGAGTGGCATAGGCGTCAATGTACAATGGAATGAGTATGAAGAGCTGGGTCACTGGTATTCCGAAAATATGCTGCGAGACGTGGTCACATTTCTAAGTGGTTTGAAAGGATGGGAGGATATTGTTAGAGTTGGAAAATAAAGCATGAGCTAGTGACGGTAATTGTTCCGCCACGTGCTAGTGAGGCCCAAATATGCAATGATCCGAAGGGACATCCAGCTGCTTTGTAGCAGATATGCTTGATACTTCGTTTAACCTATACAGCATCTATAACTCGCGTTACCCGTCAGAAACCAGGTGCGCATAAAGGCGGCCCCAGCACATTGTGGACATCATTCTGCGCCAAGTATGATGGCGGCGAGGGCAACTGCCGAATGGCGAACGCAGATTAGAACAGAGAGGTCGTTGATTTAAAGACCATTTGAACAAGAAGGTCGAGGTCGCCGCAAGCAAAATAACTACCACGGAAATTCACAAAGCCGACCACACACCGTGCCGTCATGGAAATCAAGTACGACTGGACAGGCGCCCTCGTTCCTGGCCCCTCGAAGAACTGGGGACTGGATGTCAATCCTTCTTGGCTGAAAGCCATCGTTCCCCAGGATCCAGGGTTCCTACTCCTCACAGGAGACATGTACTATATGGCGCTGCCCAGTACAGATGAGCGCTTATTGCTTAGTGAAGAGTACCAATACAAACTCTCGGGCGTCCGGCTTCAGTACGGCAAAGATAACATGCCACACGTCAATGTGCGAGATCTCGGTGGTGTAGGCGCCAGCGAGGACGACCTGGTGCTGCTGGACGATGGGAAGCTGGGTCTCCGCGAAGCAAACTCATCGCGTCGTCTCACCGACGAAAGGGTGAAGCGAAACGTCGAGGTACTCCAATGCCGTGATCGCTTCTGCACGGAGGAGTTGGCGAAGCTGCAAGGCGAGAAAGTTGCTCTTAGGGTACCTAGGGTATCGTCCGACACCCCGTTCCCACGCTTCCAGTACAAAATGATGTGGCCATGTTGACGACGGCGGCACCAATTCCCGTTGTCACTGGTGCTAGGAATGTCCATCTGCGAGAAACGCCCAGAACCATAGTGACGAGGGTGGGACGGGCGGCCTGAGTGCTTTCGGCGACTATGATCGCTTGCAGTGCTCGGTTCTCCGTGCTCGCATCGCCACTGTCAAGTGTCTCGTAACAGTGGGAAGCTTGGAATAAGTTGTATGGCAGGCAATTTCATCCAATTCTGGAACTGAAGAAAGAGGAAAACGCCACCTGCCTAAGACGAGGTTTGCTAGGGGAGGCGGAGGAGCACGAACCTTCTATATGAAGGATAGTTTGCAAGAGTGGGATAGCCTCAACAGTACTACAACTTGGCCCTTTAAGGTGGACACTAAATCGTCTGCCTATCCTGGTCAGGGCGAGTGCGGGGATCTCTGGACAGAGCATGTTACCCTATGGGAGCAACAAGTGATTTTCAGATGGACCACGGACAGAAAAGCGCGAGATGGATGAGGATCGCGACTTGAGAATGCAAAGCACTGACGGCATTCAGTTGCCTGCTGCATTGTGGTGGACACGCCGTCGTTCTGGAAGTTCATATAGTCAATTCAATCACGTTGCCGCCAGTGATCATCCCAGGTTGCCCCTGCATTCGTCTCAGAGTTATGATTTGACGGTTCAGTGCCCTTGACTAAGGATCTTAAGCAGAAACGAAATGACATGATCGACTTGCTCTGGCTCCTTCACCTAGTGACCCTCTCTTTGAGCGCCGACGTACTCGTGGACTTCGAGCGTGGATCCTATTTGTTGGAAAGTCACGGAAAGATCGTGGCAATTCGATATGTTTATCAGGACATCCTGCGAGTACAGCTGTTAGTTGATCTTCGTTTATGAAAATGATGGATCAGGAATGAAGTACGTCAATGCCATGACCGAGGTAAACTGGCAGATCTGTCACGCTCTCTTCGATGTCGGTCACTGGTGTGAATGGCTCGATCTTCAGAATGTGGGTACATGTACTAATCAGACTTCTCATACGAGCTTGGTGAACCTCTGGAGGATCGGTCGTAACAGCCTCTTTTGCGTCTTTGATGTAAGGCATCCATGCGCTCAGTCCGAAGAACGCTCCCAGTCTTCCACTCGTCATAGCTGCGCCAGTGAATAGGGACCACAAAGCGACAGCCGACCCTTGGGAAAACCCTCCAAGGATGATTCTATCCGCCCTACCTGCCAGCCTTTCAACTTCTTCTCCCACTAGATCCCTCACTAAGTGGACTGCGGCCGTCAAACCAGGTACTGAGAGGTCCTGCCTCAAGTCCAAGTCATCAAGTGAATAAGTGTCAAACCAGGCCGACCGCTCCTCTTCGAATCGCGTGCACCATCTCTATCCGGCATCTGGAAAAACCCAGCGAAGAATGACCGTGTGGGTATGCGGATGGCCCTGTTTGGGCTCAACAACGTATGGTGGTGGGTATGACATATCGGCTTGGTGCGAATTTGGGGTTTGCATTGGATGGGCCGCTGCTCTTGCGTTTGTGATATATTAGGTAGACAGACGCTAGGCAGCCATTGCGGAATATACCTCTGTATACTCCGTAAGCACTGAAAACCGAGGAATGCGATATAAGATCTACGAAAACTAACCTATTACAGCATAGTATTATCGTGCTCCACTGGGATAGCAACTACCTACAGAACCCTGATTACTCTTCATTGAAGACATTGCGTGCCACAGTACACACCGGAGCCTATCCTAAGCGCTAATCCTGCTCGTCGCTTATTGGCACTGTTCTATTGCACGTTTCTGCCTGCAATGTTGCTCTCTATGTTATATCTAACTCTAGCTCCCCGTATGCGAGGTTATTATCTATCCTGTTATCATTAATAACCTAATCTAGCTATAAGTAAAGTTACTCTTAAGACTACTATATTGCAGAACTACCTGCTTGAACTTATATCTGTATTATATACGCTGTAGTAACCGTTTTTATTAATACTAGCGATATATATTTGTTGTAGAGCTCTTGCGCTAGAAACATTGTCGTAGTCCTTGCTGTTCTTATTGTCAGACTTGATGGTATCTGAAGATGTCACGGTGACAGAAAGATTGATTGAAGATGGGTTGACTGATTGTATTCAGGTGTGTGCTTGTCTGTGTGAGGCTGGGGCCTGACACCGGTTTTGATGTTCCTTCTCTGGGCACCAAGGCTGTGCAGGGCACTAGCCACTGCAGAATCACTAGCCACATGTCCTCAGACAGTACCGGTACAGATAGTTTCTCCCAGTCCTCCTCTCCAGTCCCAGATGGGATATCCATAAACTGGCTTACCATCTGACAGCTCCTCACCAGCATCGATTATCAAGATGGTGAGGCAGTTTAAAAAGGGGGCAGAATTGATGGCGTATTCATAGACGTTAATGGCTGCCAGGATCACGAAACTTGAGCTAGCCTGCCAGGCAGCTTCTGAATGTAAAAAGCATAAGAAGAAGCGGATTCAAAAGGGAGGGACCCTATCGCAGGCAGAAGCAGAGGCAATAGTAGCTCAGAAGAATGTTGAAGCTCAGCTTGAGGCAGAGATGTGTGAGGAGAGGGTAGAAGTGGGTGCTGGTGTACGGGGTATTCGACGCTGCAAGACGTGTGGTAAGCCAGGGCACAACAAGTGTACATGCAAAAAAGATTCAGTAGATGTAGAGGATTAATATGAGCTATTGTACACTGCAATAGCTTGTTGTAACGTTGAGATATTTACGTTTAGAGGTGGAGGATTGTATTTAGTGATCAGCTCGCTTGTCACTCACGTTATCTAAAATTCAAACAATAATTATGCACAAGCAACCGATGTTATGGTAAAAGCTAGTATCACCTTCCTTTGAGCGGGTAGTTATTTCTTGGGAACTACCGTTTACACATCTGCATTGAACGAAGAGATTATCTTCCCGCAGGGTTCGATTGTCCGAGTCTGCAGCTCCTATGAAAATCGGTTCGACGGCGCTCAAATCCTCTGCAAGTACAAAGATACTTGATCCAATCTGAATCTGCTTGACAAATCATTGGTTCTGCACTTTCTCGGGGCCGACTAGCAAACTAGAAACTGGCACAATCCAGGATTCATGCGATAAGTTCCCGTTCGTTTCTTCAGCCCGCTCTATCACCTGTTACAGTACAGACCTGACGGCCGCTCATTACTCATCTGGAACCCAGACTCCATCCGAGGTCTTCTTCCACTTTGGCAGTTTGTCATCCTGCCGGAGTTTCACCAGCGAAGTCGGGAGCTTCACGACCCAAGGTTCCCCCTGGGGTACCCCACCTCCTGGTCGCTGCGACCTCTCGGCAATCTCGTCGGCGATGGGCACGAAGAGTGGGCAAGAGATTGTTGGAAGTGAACCTCCGTTCCACAATATTCCGAACTTAAGGAAGCTAAACGGGAGAGTGAGCCACGGTCAACCAGCTACGAGGGCAGCACTGAACGGCGGGAGTAGAGACTTACTGGTCAATAGCTCCTTCGAATCCTGGTCGGGCTGGAATCACGACACGGCAAAAGCCTGACTTGAGAAACTCGTCGAAAACGGGGTCCGGGTCGTCGAAAGCAAGTCGCATGGTCCATTTGGTCTTGCGACCCCAGAAGTAGGGGTAAGTGACGTACACTTGATTGATTAGCTGAGCTCCAATTTGCATTCGAAATCAAAACGGCTACTAACTGATTTGATCCCATTCAAAGGCGTGTTCGAAAAACCGGACATAGGACCCTTCTGCTTCTGCCTCGTCCAGATTAATCTGGGCCAGGCCAAGAGACGATGTGCTGATGGAGTTGAACAGGTCATAGTGCTGTGCTGTTAAGATTGAGATGCAATTCTTCTTGAGCTCCTGTTTGATCGCAACGAGATTAGCCGCAGGATTTCTGCAGGTGACTGTTAGCAGCCCGATCCATCCATCTACTCTTCATTTGAAAGTACTCACTTTCCCTCTATCGCGATTCCAGTCTGGAGTTTAAGAGTTGACAGCTTCTCCTCGTATTCTTGCATCCTCGCGTTGTATGCATTCAAGAGTTTAGCGTGCGTGTCAGCTCTCCAAACATCCACTGCACGTGGAGTGACCTTGCAGAGGACTTCTACGCTGAGCACAGCGTCTGTAAAGCGGTAGGTCTCAAATCCCCACGCGATACTCCCTTTCTGGTTAGAAAGAGGAGTATTCCACACCCACTGACCGTCATCGACGAATCGATGTGTTGCGGTACCCAGAAATACATCAGCATTGCAATCGTCCGCCCACTGATTCCAGAGACATGTTACTGTGCCATACACTGCCTCATACCCACTCTCAAGTGACATGGTGGCGGAATGCCAATAGTTCGTCTTAGAGTCCCCACCGCCCTTGCTGACTTGGTCGGATTTCGTGATATAGTCTTCGGGGGGTGGGACGACATCTGTTGCTTGGTACTTTAGAACCCAGTATTGATAACTTCCGGAGTCAATCTGGGAGGGAGTGAGGGTAAAGGGAGGCGGTTTCTCAAGTGTAAGCGCTTTATTAGCGGTATCCGACATCATATCGATCAGAAACGCAGCAGGCTCAGGCACCATGAAGTCACTGCATGGAGCACGTCAGCCATGAGGTTACCAGTTATGCTTTGCAGAGGACGTACAACATAGTCCGCAAACCGTAATTGAAGACTTGAGCTTCGTATCTGTGCGTCGATTAGCCTATTTCGGCGGCTATCGTACCAAACGAACTTACACTTTGTTCACCCACTGATACACACCGGATACATTGGTTGTTCCCGACGTATTGTTGATGCCATGATTGTTTTTCTCTACAATCTCACTCTGCCTAAGGGTCAGCCATGCACTCAAAATCGCCGAGGTCTGACCCACCGTAGTTGTAAGAGTCTGTCTCGAAAGTGTTCGCTCCGTGATCTTTTTCGCGCTTCGTTCTGTGACATCTTGGGAGAACTAAGTATAAGGAAATATTAGTTGAACGATGGAGACTCCAGAGGCGCGCGAATGACGAACCTTGCTAGCCGATTTGTTTACCTCCTCTTTAGAACGTGACGTGGCACCTTCGACACTGGCGGAGACTTCAACAAAGGGTCCATATTTTGCCGACACTTGAATCCCGGCCTTCAAAGACTGGTCTTCCTTGATTGTGTTTGCAGACTCTTTACTCATCTCGAAGCGAGAGGTCGATGATAGTTCGTGATCGTCGGTGGTGGATATTTCAGTCTCAACAAATGTCGAGGACTCGGTCCGCGAAGTTGACGTATGTTGACGATCTTTCGACTCTCCTTTCAGAACGTTTTCGATATGAGCTATATCAGCGCCATCGTAGCCAACGAGTTGCTGTTTGACAACCAATAGGTCCCCCATCCCAGCTATGGTTGCTTTGCCCTTCGTGTGAGGAATGCGGCCGTCCGGAGGGAGAACTGGCAGCGCAGAGAGAATATTGCCAAAATTTTTCCCGGTGAGCAAACTTCCCAATCTTGATCTGACGGGCGTTTTTGTGGTAACAAGTGCGTTTCCTACACGAGTGACGGTCACTTCTTCAAAATCCGGTGCCAGGAGCTTCAAAGAGGATATCTTGTCTCTCATATCATCTCGCAAACCCTTCACGATTTCTAGATCAATTTGACCAAAACTTAGCAGCTTCAACAATATCATAGTAGATGAACATGCTCACCCGGTAATGGAATTGCACCAACATCAATTCCTTTCGCTTTCAGCAGGGATTTTGTGCCTTCGGTCAAGGGCGTATTCGTTTTCAGTTTAAGGGCAAGTGCACTGGCAGCCTTTGGGTCGAATCTCCTTTTTGATGTCAATCCTGTTGGCGTACTGAGAAGCTCACGTGTAAGGCCCAAGGCCGATACAGCGCCTCCGATATCTTGGAGTTGCAATGGATCTAGCTGCGTAGCAGCGGCAGCAGCAGCAGCACTTATTTTAGGCCCGTTGCCGCCATCGCCGCCACCACTACCACTGCGACCCGCAGCTGCCTTAAATTGATCGACATTCAGGTCCCTGAGGGAGCTTTGTAGTTCCAGCTGTCGAGCCAGGACGTGAATGGAGGTATACTGATCCTGGACCTGAACGCCTTTATGCGACTTCTGTTCGAGGGCCTGAAAGTTTTTAGGGTCGATTGCTATAAGCTCGTTTATAGCCTTGGAAAGGTTCTCATGATCCTCAAGCAGACTCTTAGCTAGCTTCTCACGCTCTTCGGCATCTTTTCGCGGATCGGAGTCGTCGCCACCCGCGATGACTGACTTCATATCTGTTCCAAAGGGAAGTAGTAGAGACCGTCGGCGATACTGCAGCAAACTAGTATCTGGGGTGGACGGAGTGCCCGGGCCATCTTTGATCACTCGGACCCATAATGCTGGGGTCATCGGTGGTTCCCAGCCCACGAGTGACGTATGAGCTTGAATGCAAACGTAGGTAACATTGTCGTAGATGACCTGATCGCCAATCTTATATACGGTCTGCGGTTGCCATTGCGCAGGATGCCCGTCCGAGGCCGTCCGAGATCTCACTTCGCCAGATACGGCACTGGAGCCTTCTGCTTCAACAACTGTGTTTTCGCTGGACAAACTTGCAGCTTTTGCAATCAGCTCAAGATCACGAATCTGATTGGCGAGCGCTTCGATAGGACGCGAATGCTCTTCCTATAAATCGTTACTTCTCCACTCTTCCTTTGAATAGCTCGCTGCATGTGCTCCGTGCCAAACTATGGACAGAATCATACCTGCACAAATTTGATTGCAGTTACAGAGTCTCGCAAGTTTGCAAGCAGGGTCTTGTATTCGTTGCTTTTAATGACATCTCCAGGCTCTTTGCCGAACGCTTTCTTGATTGCTGCGACGACACTCCGCAAGGAAAGAGTGCCACCAAAGCTCGCCTCGTCAAGAAGGCTACCGAGCTGGGCCAATTTGCGCTGGAAATCGGTGAGGCCTGGTTGTCCGACAAAAGCATCGCTTGCGACAAAGGCCCTTGCAGCAGCCTCACTCTGGCCTCGCGGATCGTTAGACTTCAGGGCCGCTGAGAGCGTCTTCTGAAAGTCCGAGGCCTGGGATAGACTGATGCTCGGGGCGTCGGGATTCTGCGCAACCGGAGCTGTCGGGGTTGGGTTGTGAGCTTCTCATCTGAACATGCAACGGAATAAGGTTTCAACACTCACGTCGCAACACCAGGAAACGAAACAGAGGTTCAGTCATGGTGACCAACTGTCCGACCAGCGAGATAAAGCGGACAAGAATAAGGCTGTCACTATCGATAAACGCAACAACTTTCGCGTTGGTTCATGGTTCTCAGGGCCGCTTATATGTCGTATGACAAAGGAGGGATGACGTCCTTTGAAAAGTAGCATGAACTTAGATGATCATTCGATCATCCTTCCGACCTGAGAGGAGGTGCAGTGGTCTCAACCTACTGTGAGCCGTGTCTAATCATCAGACCACCGGTCGATGTAGGCGGCCACACGGGGCAGCTTTGCATCAACCCAATTGCAGGAGCTGAATCAGAAGGTTCCAAGCGCTAAGTCGGAAAGTTCCACGAGCTGATTAGAGAATCTGGAAGTTCAAAGAGCTGAACCCACACTCTGCTCAGCTTCCATTGACAACACTCGATACGGGTATCCTCCTGGCAATAGGCGAGGGACAGCGCTTTCCGAACCCCGCGCTAACTGGCGTGATAGTGACGAACCGCCATGATGCAAGAGCAGAAAGTTAGGCCATTCAAGTCCCAGTAGTAGCGACATAGTTGCGGGGTATTGTTCTGCTGGCCTATAATAGCACCTTACAGTCGCTAGTACATAGGTACTTACGGCCGGATTGCGCCTATCTCGTTTATCCCTACTCCGTGGCTTGTTCCATTCCTGACACATGCTCGTATCCGGAGAGCCCGTTGCATTCCCCGCATTGGGCACGAAAGAAGAGGTGTCCCTTTGAGTGAGGATTGTGACACGCAAACGGGTTCAGAAAGCCGTCACAAACTAAAGAATTCGGGCTTGTACCTGCCCGTGGATCTCTAGGGTACACGACCTCAAATATAACGTTAGCCGCCTGCACTGCGCAGAGAGCGACCTTGGTTACAGTCCTCTATATCTTCAAGCATTACGGTAAGTCGCTATTCTACGCCGATTCGACGTGTCCGACGTCGACCTCAAAATTGACATCTGCTGTTACCCTAAACACAGGACCGGGAGTGGTCCCCAGTGCAACGCGAATAGCAGAGCCAGGCTTAGAGAGACAGTGGTGTTGCAGCTTCAAACCAAAGGGGTTTCCAGCCCGAAAGTCTCCCGCAGTCATGGAAACCGTGACGAAAGATGACCTTGCTCGTCTGGTCAACGCGTCAAAGAACGCATTGATCGAGGCCCTCACTTCCGCCACGGCCAGTCCCACTACCATCGGGATTTATCGTATGAAGTCTGAGATTATGGTCGAGCAATGGACAAAGTACCCACAACAGATCATGAACCAATTCGGAGGTACCGGTCCAATAGGGTGGAAAATGCAACGACTGCTTGATTGGGATCAAGCCGCTTCAGACCTCGCCACGGAAATTGTTGCTTACGAGCAGTCTTCCACGCAGCGTTTCTCTAGATACCTTGACAAAGGCATCAAGTACGCCAATTACGTTTCCAAAGTGGCCAGTCAATTCGACGATTTCTTTTACGCGTACAAGGACGTTTATACGGGAATCACCACCATCTACGAGGCGAATCTAGAGACGCCGAAGTACACGAAAGTCTTGAAGGACGCATTCATGGAGTGGTACGACCAACACGTAATGAACGACCGATTTCTGCGCAAAAGTGCCCGCGAGGGAATGGTGGAGTTTCTGCGAGAACGTCCAGATATGATACTGTTGCTAAACTTCATCCATGCGCTGCCGAAGCTGAAGAGCGAAATTCAAGAAGATATTGCGCGGCCTCTAGCCGTTGAGGCCATGGAGCTCTCTCTGTCCCTAGTTCCCCTGCTAGGGAATGCCATCGCTTTGTATGAGATCTGGTCGGGTAGAGACCTGTTCGGTTATCACTTGTCTGACCTGGAAAGGGGGATCATGGCTGCATCGGTGCTGCTGCCTATGGCAGGTCGCCTCGTGAAGGGTGGACGCGCTCTCTATACAGAAGCTCGTCTGGTGAAGCTGTATGGCCGAGATGCAGCTGGCTGGAACCGCGCCATTCGATCGTCCGCCCGGGCTGCAGAGCAGCGTTCGTCGTTGCGCGCAATCAAGTCCGCTGAGGATTCGCTGCGCGTCAGCGGCAAATTGGAAGGGGCTGTCGCTAAAGAAGCAGCAATAGCAGTTCCCAAGTTGTTGCATTCACCGGGTAACCTCGCTGCATCCGTGAGCAATGAAGTCAAAATCCTTTGGGAAGCTATGTCAAAGAAATATGCTGCGTTAAAGGGACTTGACGAGATTGCCTTACGGAGGGTTCTGGAGAAGGGCCCAAATGTAGACCACCTCAAGGGTCAACTCTTGGAAGAGCTTGCTGAAGCACACGTCATCCCAATGCTTCGCAATCGCCAAGGTGGCTTTGCGCTTGGAGTAAAAGTTCCAGCCGGAAAAACGTTGGAGTACGTTCCAGGACACGCAATTCGCACCGCGTCGGGAAGAGCTGGACGCCAAGTCACCGACGGGATGGTAGGATATTGGGACAAAGAAGTGTTCAATATTGTAGCAATATTCGAAGCCAAGAGCGGTAGAAAAGGAGCACGAGAGCTAAGCCTTAAAACCACGGATATTGCAAAGTTAGGCAAAACGGAAAGGGACGAGTTGAGAGCGTTTGCGAAAGAAGTTTGGGCTGAAGAGAAAGAGATCGCTGAGGAGGCTGGAAAGAGTTATACCAGAACAGTTGAGGAGGTTGAGAAAGAGGTACGGACTCCACCCTTCGAAAGCAATCTCGAACTAACCTTGTTTTTGAGGTAATCCTGGATGAAGCAGGGGGGCAAATCCGGCGAGATATTGAACGGCTTGATGAATTGGGAGACGGCACGTTAGCTCAAATTCGGATTGGATCCAATGTGCATCCAGTTAAACTAAGTGCAACGAAGACAAAATTCTTTGGAATAGTTCCGAAAGGCGTTCGCATCAGCCTCCTCGAAAAGGAGGTCAGGGCAGAGGGGTTTCTATTTGAAGCCATTGCTGTTCCGGTGCACACCAAAGAACTTCAGAAAATCGCCGAGGAGATGGTTCAGCTAGCGGAAAGGCTGGTGCAAAAAGCGCCATAAGGGGGATAAGGGGGACAAGGGAGACAAATGCTGCAGATGATATTCCTTCGACTGAGAACGATGTAGGTATATCTCTGTTGGAGAGTTGCTGAGTCAGTGTGGTCAAGGTGTAAGCCGCCAAGCTGATTGAATGTATTACATAATACGGAAGTAATCAATCACTATTTATCGCAACGCGTGGTAACCCTCTCTACTACTGTATCGACACTGTTTTCAGAATCTGTCTAGTTCCATCCGAGATTTCCTAAGATCGACCTACACAACTGCAGGGGTTGCTCTTGAGTAAGTCAAAGGCAGCTTCAGGGCCTGTCGCTTACCTCCATCGATGACACCTGCTCTTGATTGTTGAGTGCGATTGCTCTCCCGGATTCCGTGAAATCCTGCAATCGATGCGTCTTCCACCCACAAAATGCCCAATAACACTTGGTTCACACAATACAAATTCCCAGCATCTGCATGTCTTAGCTTCGGACCGTCGCAAGGCATAGTGTATCAACTCTCCGACAAGACCGTGGTTAAGGTACCCTTTCAATATCCCATCAGTAGGGGAGTGCCCTTGGACGAAGCAAACGAGCAGATCTATATGTCCCTCCGAAGTTTCGCCATCTTTAAGAAGGAGAGCGCATTTTATGATGTCCTCGCCAAAAACCCACATCCAAACCTTGCACAGAGATTGCCATGCAATCGACGCTCCGTTATTGTTCTCGAACGCTTCCGACCACTGGAACAAGCCTGGAGCTTGCATACGAAAGAAATGCGCGTTACTTGGATCCAGCAGCTACTCAGTGCACTGGACTGGCTTGAGACTCTCGGTTATACGCATGGGGATCTGAAAGTCCACAATATGGGTATTGACGGGAATAACCAGCTCCGGCTGTTCGACTTCGGCTCAATCAGGCATCGTGATGATGAAGGATATCACGAGCAAGTTCTTGAAGATCATTTCACCCTGGCAACATGCATCCATTTTTTGGCATCTGGTGTCGACCCTATCGCCAAGGCCACTAGCCTCGCAGAAGTACGACAAACGTTTAGCATCCTCAAAGGAGGTCAGGGCGCTGTTGACGAAGCGGCAAGGGAGTTTGAGGAAGTGATTCAGGCGGGTTGGACGGGGGTCGCACCGGCAACCTCTAGTTTCTCACAGTTACGAAAGACGATTGTAGGCATCATCAGGCAGATTAATGCAAACTCAGTGGATCACACAGGGGATCCTTTCCGCAGCTCACAGTGGGCTCCGGATGATTTTGCGGCAGAGGAAGATAGTAGATGGATGGATGAAGAGGATTATCGTGCCGCTTGTAAGGCGGAGGGATATGAGACACCTGATAATATCTGGAACTAATACACTCCAGTTCGCCTCCCGTTATTTGCAAGTCCCTTGTTTCTCCATAAAGACCGTATTCAAACACAGCATCTCATGAGGTGTGTATGCATGCCATGCAATCACCATTCCATTATTGTCTCTCTTGAGCTCATGTAACGTTGTCCTCGTGCGTCCGCTACAGAATCCAACTAGGTTCGTCCTGCGGCCTTACAGTCGTCACAGAAGTCGTTAACGACATTTTCGGTAATAGAGTGGTTGTATGGAGGATTGGCGCAATTAGGACCATTTGGTTTAAGCGCACATTCGTAGACTTTCTCTATTCCTTCCACCTTGTGGTTGCTTTTACGATATTTCGTGCCTGGAGCGGCTTTAAAACACATTTGCGTTCTGTATGTTTTGGAGATTAGCCAAGTCATACAAGAACGAAGGTGTATGTTTACTGTACTTCTTGTTAATAGAAGCTGTTTTTACCAAAACTTGGTAAGAGCGAAATTGTCCAGATTCGTACACCAGTGTGTTATGGGAGTGCTGGTGAATGTTGAGCCGAAATCAGGTTCTCATTTGATATTAATGGAGTATGTCGTGGGAGTCTTGAGCCATAAGAGTATTGGCTCACACTGATAACAGAACGTCGTGCGGTCTCCGTTCCAGCTGGGGATCACTAATATATCGGTTCCATATCATGAGTCAACCGCGCCACCAGCGCACGTCAGAAGGCTCTCTAGGCAGCCATTTCTTCTCCCAGAAGATGATGCCGGCAAACACGACTATATGTGGAGTGGAGGACCGAAAGCATGGGTTTCGAGTGGCACCCAAATGTGGGTTGCTTTTAGGATGCCACCCCGACATTTAGGTTGAGAGCACCACTTGGCAATCTGCCAGATGAAGAGGCACAGTCACTGGTGTATTGAGGGCAGTACGGTTCTCGTTCTGGATGCCAGGCAGCCACTGACCGGAGCTCTGCAGGTTGGGTATGAGAAGGTGGTGCCGGATTGCAACGATCATTGGGCGGTGATAGATTACGAGCCTGAAGCGACATGCATGCAAGAACGTCCGTCACGGCGTTACCCCAACTTCGAGTGAACATAATCCTGGTAATCTCTCCCTCAGAATTTCTTCAATTTTCTTGGCCGCATCAAGAGCCCGGATCTTGCCTTCGTAATAGTTGCGTAGCGAACCACAGCTGAGTTCCAGATCCCGCCTACGTTAGAAATGGCTGGGTGTCGGTTGGTACGTGGTGCCCAGGGTTCATTCGTCGGCATACAGTCAATGGCGATTTAGACTGGCTCCCTGGCCGGTCGCAAGTCTTTCGTTGCTACGTGGAAGATACAAGCGGCTCATACTAGGGCATTCTTCTCTCGAATATGATATTCTTGCTTAAATGGTGCCAAATCTGCGCCCAAAATGCTCGTAAGCGCCCTAAGGGATCCGCAATGGCGATGGCCAGTTCTCAACTGGTGGAGCACAGCCCTCTTAGTTTCGACGACCTTTTTAATGACATTTCTCAATGGATGGGCTAATTAGTGAATAATACCTTGTTTTTAGTTCAAAGCTGAAGAGGATGACTGAATGGGAATAATGACTTGAGGGAGGGAAATATTGCGACAGTGGTATGGGAAAGAGTTATTTTATTACACTAAATCATGTCATCGCTTTGATAATGTACAAGAATAGGCCGACTCTTAGTCATTCTTTCTTCTCTTCCAGCCTCCTCGAACTTTCCACCTTTTCTTCCAGCCATTTAGCTAGGTAACATTGCTCTAGTGGCTCTTGAGCAAGCCTGCTAATCTCCAACTTTTCGACTCGAAGGGAACGAAGCCCCCGAATGCCGGGATCAGCTTTGAATACATCGGGATCCATTTCTTCTACTTGCTTGCTCTCGAGTTGGAGGCCTAAGCATCTGAGCCTGTTGCACTGCTTGAGAAGCTGGACACACTTCCTGACATGAAGGGTGGGCAGCTGTAGCACATGGTCAGATTCTGGGCTCTCGTCCCATCTCCACTCAGAATCCGATCTGCTTTTCCATGGAAAGTTCAGGCGTTCGATGTTGGCGCGGCCAATCTCACCGACTGCAATGAGCAGCTTAAGTAAGGTGTCCGTTCCAATCGGGGAGCGCCAGAGTATAGATATTCTCGCGGATCTCTCTGGGCAGATCGAAAACCATGGGGATGGGATGGCCACTCCTACCGGGTTGTAGCCGTACATCGGGTTAACCTCGACCGCTGCATCGTTTTATGGTTATCTACCTACCTTTGAAACTGATATTAACTTAAAAACTTCTTAATCTGTGATGAGAAGCGGTAAGTGCAATTAGAACTCATAATAGATATCCACGGGAAATCTGCAGAACCCGCATCGACTCCATTGCGAGAGTACAATTGTGCCCCGGGCATGAGCGATCGTCTATGTGGATCCGATTTCCGGACTTTGGGAAATAAGCTTTTTTTATTACTTATAGGATTTAATTTATTAAAATAAAATAAGAAAAGGTGCGATAGTGTAATGGTATCACAACACGTTGTGGCCGTGTTAATCTGAGTTCGATTCTCAGTCGCGCCAATCTTTTTCCAATTCTTTTGAGCTCGACCCTCTCTCATTTTATAGCCCCATTTGAGATAGGAAAACTTTCGGAGACTCTCCGCTAGGTAGGGAATTTGAGCGTCTCCGAAGGAATCCTTGCCTGAGATGACTATAGAAGCCTTGCATTCACCGAAAGGTTTACCCGACCGGTGATCACCGGCTTCTTCTTTGCGAACAAGGAAAGCTGCAGCATGGGATGAATCGTTGGATGACAGGAAAACGCTCTCTTTTTGATTATTGATGGCTCATCGCAAGATGAGAGCCATGGTACGCCTCTCAGGAGATTGGTCTCCTTCATGATCTAACAAATGGCTGATCTACATGCAATATACAGAGCGGAGACATGACTTCATATCAACATCCACAAGCCGCGCCATTATACGCCAACTGCCTTCTGCACCTCATTAGCCCTTCCTCTGCTCCGCCCTCCACCGATCAAAAGCCTCTTCGGCCGTCTGCCCTGTCTCCCCACACCTCTCCCCAATGACACTCCACGTTCTCTGCCTGATAATCTTCTCCACCGCCCGCTCGTTCCGCATCAGTGTGGCCAGACTCTCAGTCCTGCCCTCCCTCGGAAAGTACCTCCCCGAATAGGGATCCAACCGCTCATCCACCACGCGCTCCCTCGCCTTGTCATCTTCCACCTGCCGAAGGATTTGATCCGGGTCGTCGGGGTCGGGCGACGTGGCGACGCCGGCGCAGTAGTCGAGGACGTTCGAGCGGAAGGCCCAGCTGGGGAACAGCACTTCGTGTTTAAACCTGTCGCATGATTCCGGAGGGATGGAGCGGTTTGGAGGGGAAAGTTGGCGGGTTGAGGTGGAGGAGGGGTTCCAGGGGACGGAGGCGGGAGTTAGCAGGGCGTTAAGGTTTTGCGTTATCGAGTCGTCGATTGTGCTGCGGGAGAGGCGGAGGAAGTCTGAGGGCGAAGGCTGGGGGTTAGATAGTGGTACACGAGAGATGGGAGATGGGAGGAGATGGGGGAGGTGTGTACCTCGTAGGACGGTTTGGTTGAAGCAAAACTGGGGTGTTAGCCCTGGCGATTGAGACGGTTGAGACATTTGCGGCGGTGGATGGGAGGAGGGTGGAGGCGTGGGAGAGGATTGAGAGCTCGGGGGAGCTCCGGACCAGAAATATCGCGCCACCTCGACTAAGTTGTGAGCGCGGTGGTATGCGGGCGATTGAAGGGTGTCGCAGCAATATGTAGCGACGTCTCAATACAGTGAAAGTCAACTGCGAGAAGAGAGGGATTCTACGCAGTAAAAGAGTTCACGGGTGGCTACAAAATAGAGCTGGAGAGCATTCATCCTCCGAACCCCTGCTAGCGGCTCGCCAGGTCCATGATGTCAGCAGGTCTCGCGACGAAGGCGCGCCTCGACGCGTGAGACTGCCTGAATTCCACAATTCAACCTTGGCGATAACTCCGAAAGCAAGAGCATGCATGCTCGCTTCCCGAGTGCTGCTGCTGCCTGCTACTCTCGAGTGATTGATACGTCTCCAAGGCAGTATTTAGCCCTTCCAATTCTCTCTCACGCCTTGCACCGCTTCGCTTCCCATACTCCTCTCGCGGCTGCGCTTCGAGACGCTCAAATATTCCCATTAGCTTCACCGACGCTGCAGAGAGGTCACTACTCCAACGTTGCAAATATGCCGCCGAAGCAAGCCACACTCGGGTACGTGAGATCTTCTCAGACGACACTGGGGTGCGAGCCTGCATCCTGTTCATATCAACATCAGTACTGACATTGCTGCGCCGGTTAGCAAGTTCTTTGGCAAGCCCAATGGTGCCGCAGCGAAGCCTCAGCAATCGAAGCTTTCATTCTCGACGAAGTCGAAGCAGCCCAAGAGTGAGGAACTGGACGGAAATGATGGGGAGGAGCTTACGTCTTCGGCGACGGTTCCGGAACCTCTGAAGGTCGAAGAGAAGGGTAAGGAAGGTGACGCAGCAGCTACTCTTGTAAAGGACGATTCGGATGCTATGGATGTGGATAGTGAGCTGCCGTCTTCATCTGAGGCAGGAAGGAAGAGACCTGTGAAGGAGGAAGAGGAGGAGGATTCGGAAGATGAGCCACCGATGAAAAGGCAGAGGAGGAGACCTGCGAAGAAGGAGACCATGACGCAGAAGAAGAGTCCTCCGAAGGTTAAGAAGGTGGAGAAGGACGGCCCGAAGGCGAAGAAGGTCACTGCCAGGACGAAGTCGGATGAGGATAAGGAAGGGGAAGACGAGGAGTCCGCAGTAACGAAGATAGCGAGAGGGAAGGAGAAAGAGGTTGCGAAGTCGCCCACTCCCGGTTCCAGCCCTGGGGAGGAGGAAGAATTCCTCGTCTCGGACGAGGAGGACGAGCCTCCAGAAGTCCAGAAGAAGGTTCTCGAGAAGGTACAGTCGACGTTGACGTCCAAGACGAAGGATCCGTATCCGGACTGGAAAGCAGGCGAGCCTGTGCCGTACGCAGCCCTCTGCACGACGTTTTCGAAAATCGAGATGACGACGAAGCGGCTGGAGATTCTTGCACACTGTTCGCTCTTTCTGCGGCAAGTGCTCCGGTTAACACCTGCAGATCTGTTGCCTACAGTAATGCTCATGATCAACAAGCTCGCGGCCGATTATGCAGGGATTGAACTTGGTATCGGCGAGTCTCTGATCATGAAGGCTATTTCCGAGAGTACAGGAAGGAATCTGAAACAGATCAAGGCGGACCACAACGATACTGGCGACCTAGGCCTTGTGGCGGCAAAGAGTCGATCGAAGCAGCCGACGATGTTCAAGCCTAAGCCTCTGACTGTTCGAGGAGTACACCAAGGGTTGATGACCATTGCGCTCATAACCGGACAAAATGCTCAAACCCGCAAGGTCGATGGCATCAAGAAACTTCTCTCTGCGGCGGATGCAGCCAGTGCTGGGAAGGCCATTGATATCGAAAAGGATAAGGGTGGGCCTAGTGAGTCGAAGTATATAGTTCGCACTCTGGAGGGCAAGCTTCGATTGGGACTGGCGGAGAAGACCGTGCTGGTTGCGCTGTCTCAAGCGATGATTTTCCATGAGATGAACCAGAAGGGGAAGACGCCTTCGTCGGCAGATCTCCTCAAGGCTGAGTCCACGCTGAAGTCTGTCTACAGGTATGTCGTATTTCGCTTGCCGCCAGTTTCATGCTGATCTATGTTGCAGCGAACTCCCCAGTTACGAAGTCATCATCCCCAAGATGCTCGAGGTTGGCATCATGAAGCTACCTGAAAAGTGCAAATTGCAACCCGGGGTGCCCCTCAAGCCTATGCTTGCCAAACCTACAAAGTCTATCACCGAAGTTCTGGACCGCTTCGAGGGCAAGGACTTTACCTGCGAATACAAATACGATGGCGAGCGTGCTCAGATCCATTTCGTCGCACACGATGCTGCTGTGGGCCTGGCTACCGAAGCGCCGAATGCAGGTAAGAGCGAAAAGGGCGTTGCCAACATCTTTTCGCGCAACTCGGAAGATTTGTCGAAGAAATACCCTGATATTCTTGCCAACTTGCCTAAGTGGATCAAGAACGACACAAAAAGCTTCGTCCTGGATTGCGAGACTGTGGCCTGGGATATGGTAGAAAAGAAGGTGTTAGCTTTCCAGCAGCTCATGACGCGCAAGAGAAAGGATGTCAAGGTCGAAGACATCAAGATCAAAGTTTGCGTCTTCGCATTCGACATCTTATTTCTCAATGGCGAGGTTTGTTTCCTACAGCCGATTTTTTCTCTCCTCGTACTCGTACTGACCCCACGCCCAGCCGCTGGTCAACAAATCCCTCCGCGAGCGACGCGCTCTCCTACACTCTGCCTTCGATCCTGTAGAAGGAGAATTCGCTTTCGCTACCTACGGCAACACCTCCGACCTCGAAGAAATCCAGAATCTGCTCGAGGAATCCGTGAAAGCCTCCTGCGAAGGGCTCATGGTGAAGATGCTCGACGGCCCCGAATCCTCCTATGAACCGTCGAAGCGCAGCCAGAATTGGCTCAAGATTAAGAAAGATTACCTCAGTGGTGTAGGGGACAGCCTTGACTTGGTGGTCCTTGGGGCGTACTTTGGCAAGGGGAAGAGGACGAGCTGGTACGGCGCGTTCTTGCTCGCGTGTTACAACCCGAGCACCCAGGAGTTTGAGACGGTGTGTAACATCGGCACGGGGTTCTCGGAAGCCCTGCTCGAGACCTTGCACGAGCAGCTCAGCGCGATCCAGATCGATAAACCGAAGCCGTTCTACAAGCATAGCACGGGGAACAAAGATCAGCCTGACGTGTGGTTCGAGCCGCGCTTTGTGTGGGAGGTCAGGACGGCGGATTTGACGCTCTCACCCAGGTACAAGGCCGCCGCGGATGAGGTGGCGGGTGGGGGCAAGGGAGTCAGTCTGAGGTTTCCGCGGTTCATCAAGGAGAGGGAGGATAAGAAGCCGGAGCAGGCGAGCACGAGTCGGATGATTGCGGAGATGTATCAGCGGCAGGAGGCGGTTAGTAAGAGTAATGGGCCGAGTGTGGATGATGATTTCGAGTATTAGGTCGGGGACGGAGGTGGGAGGTGGGTGGCCGAGGTCACAGGAATGGAGTATCAGCAGATGGCATCCATGTGACATGAGGTACTGTGTATGGCTAGGGGTCCGGTCTCCCATACGAAGGATTTCCTTCCACCCGCTATTCAGAGTGTTTCGCTGTGTCATGAACTTCAAAGCAGGCAAAATGCTATTGGCCAGCTCTCTCTAGGTACACTCCTCCCTCCTTCGCAAAACGAATAAGGGACCCTATGTTGGCAAAAACAAAAACATACAACACCACGCTATTCGCAGCTGGTCACCCACGCTACTACTCAACGGGCGCTACACGGCTTGTGTATGGTCGATCGGACGAGAGGCCCAATTTTCCGTGTGCTATGGTCGTATGTGCTAGTAATTGCCGCATACCCGTCCTAAGTTTGGAGATATCCCCATGCTTGATTCGTTCTCATACTGCAAGTGGAATTATTCCGAACAAGGAGTTGTATTGAGTCTTGAAGACTTTGAGGACTATTAGATTGTACGGTTTCATTCCGTGAGACGGGTTTTCTTGAAAGATAGATTGAACGGGGAATAACTACGCGTCCGGTGCACCTATACAACAGATTCTGCGTTATTGACGCTTACGGCTAAAGCTGCAGAACGGATAGCTAAGCGTGTTAAATACAGCAGCTGCCACCAACATCTATGTTTGCACATGTCACAAGATTAATACACGAGACATCAAGACGAAGCTCGGAGCGGCCGACCCCGACACGCTGACCAGAATGGCCAACCTAGCGTCGAAGAACTGCAACCAAGGCCGGTGGAAGGATGCCGAAGCGCTGTTTGTGCAAGTCATGGAGACTTTTCAGAATCGGCTCGGAGCCGACTATCCTGACACGATGACCGGTATAAACAACCTCGCATTCATACACATTAGGCCAACCGTCCATCGGCCATCGTTCAACCCCATTATTCCAACTCCCTATCTCCCCTCGTCTTATCATGCGACAAGTCAAGACTTCCCTCCCTCGGCAACCTCGTTTCCCCTTTCCTATACCCTAACCCTACCTTTTCCCTCGCCATGTCATTGATCCACCTACTGTTCGGCCGCACATCTTCCCCGCTCGTCAAGCTTTGCGCCAAATACAACCAACTAAGGGCGTTCCCTACTGTGCTCACCTCGTCGCTAACATGCGTCGCCGCGTAGAGACTCATCTTATTATACAGCGTCTTATCTGTAAACAAGTCGTGCAAATATTTGGCTACGGTCTTGTAGTCGCCGGGCTCGACTAGGAAACCTGATTTCTCGTGCTCGATTTGCAGCGGGATGCCGCCAGCGCGCGTAGCGATAATAGGTACCCCTTTATGCAGCGCCTCACTGACCTTAACTTCGAAGCCTTCGCGGGTTGAGAGCTGTAGCGCAACGTGGGCTACGGACATAAGTGCGTTGAGCAATTGATCTATAGGACCTAGACGCATAACTACAACGTCGTCCCTAACGTCGGGATACTTTGTGTCGAGTAGATCAAGCGTCTGATCGTAAATGTATGTAGCATCGGGGTCGTCGATAGCGCCGTGGCCGGCAATAACGAGCTGTGGGATCTGCTCAATAGGCTTGTCTTTCATGTATTCGCGGCGAAACTCTGCATATGATGCTAGTACGTCTGGGATGCCCTTTGCGGGGTCGAAACGCGCGATTTGGACGATATACTCGCGGGCGGGGTACTGGAGCTGATTCATACACTGTTTGAAGCACTCACCCTCGAATTCGTGTATGTAGTATTGCGCATCCCAGTCGCTGAGGGGCTTGTTTAGCCCATCGAGCCAGTCTGTAGTTGCGGGCATGTAGCCGACTTTGCTGGGTATCACTGTCTTGGGTACGAACTCGCGAACAGGGCTACACATGATGAGAAATTGTCTCTGAATTTTAAATTCCACGTGGTCACATACTGGCTGATGAATATATCTGCTTGTTTAATGTTTTCCCAAGCCCAATTCCACACCTCGGATGTTGGGCTACCCTCCTGGTCTGCCAGGTCGGCACGAATCTGAATATGCGAACGGAAAATCACAGGACGATCTGGATCCAGTTCCTTTGCTATTTTGATAAGCCTGGGCATTTGGGGATCGTCGATGATAATAACGTCGGCGCCACCTTCTGAGCGAGGTGCAAGAGCGCCATTTCTGAGTGTCCAGAAACGATCTGCGTTTTGTTGGCACCAATTGTCGAGCATGACAACCTGCTCTTTAGTGAGACGGACGTCCGGATTGGCGACGCCTTGCAGAATATTGTGGTTGTTCTTCGTAATCCGGAAGACCTCTGGCGAGGGTTTTGGCACGTACCTGCCAGAATGTTAACGTGAAAATTCTGGGTACTCAGGTGCAAGACATACCATGAAGCATCCACGCCAACTAGACGGAGAAAGCGGATTAGGGCATGTCGCATCAATGCTACACCACCGCCTTGAGGAGTGCTGTTGAAGAAGGCAATCTGAACCTTGTCTTTTTTGAGGGCTTCGGCATACTTGAGTGTCGCCATCCATGTTGTCTCTGCATTGACTGTCTCCTTGTAGTCATCAAATAGAGCCAGGTGAGCATGTCCATTGCAGTCAACCGCGACTTTGTTCCGGTAGCCAATACCCAAGCGGAGCTGATTCGTGGGGCCAAAGTGTCTAGGCCATACATGAGCCTATTAGCAATACGTGAAGTTTGAAATTCGACCTTACAATAAAGCCTTTCTTGTCATTGTATCCGATTCTTCGTCAACTCGCACATTATGATTACTGCTGTCGGCGAACATTGGGTCCAGTGATGGATCTTCGGGTATCACCAAGGTGACAATGTCGAGTTCCTGCCATAATCGCGCGGCAAGTTCGGGGCTGTGCCTCAATGCATTCGTATTAATGCCAGCACCAGTAAACTTGTAAAAGTGTTTCCTCTGATACTCCCTAATCTTTTCGACGAAGAAGTCAACCAAGGACGCAGGCATATCGTCTTTTATAACAGGAGTGGAACTGCCGGGCCTATCGACGGAATAAGATATTCCTGACCCAAGAGAAGCAAGTGGATCGGATTCGGCCAATTCGGACTGGGCTGCTGCTATTGATAGGTTTACGACTGCGAAGTCAATCGAGTAGGTCCCGTCATGGGCTGCGAAGCCGACATCTAGCGAGCCGCGCGCGCCTTCCTGAATTGCAATGCCGATGAAGAGGGACTACGCGGCCGTTTAGCGGAGAAATCTTATACAGGATCCTCGATGATGCTTACTTGAAGACTGACACCCTTCGCATGCTCGGCGTGCTTCCTCCGGTCCCTGATAGACGACTGGGCCTGGAAATCATGGCGAGTGGTCTGCCGGCGCAAGGACATTTTGTGTGAAGTCAAGAGTTCCAGTTCTGGGGCATAGCATAGCTGCGAATGTCCGAAGGTATAGTGTAGCGGATATAGCGGGTATAGCGGCAAGGCATAGTGTCTTACGTCACTCACGTGTCTAGAATTCAGTCACCTGGGCAGTCATACGATTGGAAGGTGGGGATCACCTCCCTAAGGCGGCAGCAGTACAATCCTCTGCTGTGTATAGTTGCTCGTGGAGATGGAGAGATTTAACGGCCCTTTTCTATTGCTAAAGTTTGTTACTTGATAGGTGCCCGCATGCTTCATATCAAGCTAACGATCTAAAGGTGCTATGATATCCGCCTGGAAACAGAGTCTGTATATCGTGAGTCGTTGGACGCGGCGGCGTGGCGTGACGGTACCTATTCACATAAACGGATGGCATCACATCGGCTCATGTTTGACAGCAGTTCTGCAGTCCAGATGCCAAGGAACCCAAGGATACAAAGACATTCACGGGGGACAGATGGGGTACATAAAAGCATAGCATAATGCACTACCGTTAACTACCCGGAGACAGAAAACCCCCCCCCCCCCCCCGGGGCTGTTAGCCATGGATCATTCGAATGCGAGTGAGGAGGCTATCATCAAAAGAAATTCGAGTCTCGAAACAGATGCACCGGGCCGGAAGAGCCAAGCCCCCTTAGATGATGAGAACCGCAACGAGCTTCAAGATCTCTATGCCACTATCTCACGGAGATCAACCATGCCTGCGGTTGATGATCCAGATGTCGATCCATCGAGCGATTCGTTCAAATTACCCAAGTTTCTAAAGTTGATGCGGCACCAGCTCCAGGAAATCGGCGTCACAATGGAGCATGTTGGAGTTGTGTACAAGAACCTGAACATATACGGTAAAGGTGAAGCGCTGCAGCTCCAGAAGACGGTTGGCTCCATCTTCCTGGCCCCGCTACGAGTCAACGAGTGGTTTAGCTTCGGCAAGAAACAGCACAAGCACATTTTGCGCAGTTGCGATGGTATCGTCAAACCTGGTGAGCTTCTCGTCGTACTCGGTCGGCCTGGCTCAGGATGCAGCACGCTTCTCAAGACAATGTGCGGTGAGCTGCACGGGCTTGAGATGAGTAACGAATCTGTTGTTCACTACAATGGCATCCTCCAAAAACAGATGAAGAAGGAATTCAAGGGAGAGGTCATCTACAATCAGGAGGTTGATAAGCACTTCCCTCGCATCACAGTCGGACAGACACTCGAATTCGCGGCGGCTACACGCACACCAGAGAGGCGTCTTCAGGGCATGTCTCGCAAGGAGTCCGTTAAATTTGTTACGCGCGTAGTCATGACTGTGGTTGGCATGACCCATACATACAACACCAGAGTCGGCAACGAGTTCATTCGCGGCGTTTCTGGAGGAGAGCGCAAACGTGTGAGTATTGCCGAGATGATATTAGCTGGTTCTCCATTTGCCGCCTGGGACAACAGCACAAGGGGTCTCGATTCCGGTGAGTCTGTCTTGAAGCTAGCTCCCCTCATGTACTGACTGTTTCCAGCTACGGCATTGAAATTCGTCAATACTTTACGACTCGTCGCGCACTTCGCTGAAAGCGCCGCTGCCGTCGCCATCTATCAAGCCAGCCAGAGCATTTACGACTTATTTGACAAGGCCACTGTTCTCTATGAAGGCCGACAAATCTACTTTGGACCTGCCGATGCTGCGAAATCCTTCTTCGAACGGCAAGGCTGGTACTGCCCGCCACGCCAGACCACGGGAGACTTTTTGACAAGCGTGACTAACCCACATGAGCGCAAGGCACAAGACGGAATGGAGGATAAAGTCCCTCGCACGCCCGACGAGTTCGAACGCTACTGGCGGGAGTCGCCCGAGTACAAGGAGCTTCTTGCCGAGATTGAGGAACACGAAAAAGAGAATCCGGTCGAAGCACAAAGCCTCAACCTAGAACAGCTTCGCGAACAGAAGCACCTCCTCCAGGCTAAACGTGTTCGTCCTGGATCACCTTTCCGGATAAGCGTACTTATGCAAGTCAAACTTTGCACTATCCGGGCCTACCAGCGCATATGGGGTGACATTACGGCAACAGCATCACAGGCCATGCTCTATATTGTCATGGCATTGATTATTGGCTCTATGTTCTTTGGCCTCGCTAACGCGACAGTGAACTTCTTTGCGAAAGGCTCAGTTCTCTTTCTCGCTCTTCTATTTAACGCCCTTATAGCGATTACTGAGATCAACGGTCTTTATGCACAACGTCCGATTGTTGAGAAGCATGCCAGCTATGCCTTCTATCATCCATTCACCGAAGCCATGGCTGGCATTGTATCCGACATACCAGTTAAATTCGTGCAAGCTGTATTCTTCAATATCATTCTTTATTTCATGGCCGGACTGCGACGCGAACCCGCACAGTTCTTCCTCTTCTTCCTCATCACTTACATATCCACCTTTGTCATGTCTGCCATCTTTCGGACGTTGGCGGCTTTGACACAAACTGTCTCGCAGGCCATGGCTCTTGCGGGAGTGCTAGCATTAGGACTGGTTGTCTAGTAAGTAGTTATCCATCACAATCACTGTCGGCAATATACCTACCTTTTTTTAGCACCGGTTTCACAATCACCGTCCCGAGCATGCGCGTCTGGTTCAGCTGGATCAGATGGATCGACCCACTTTTCTACGCCTTCGAGATCCTGGTCGCCAATGAATTCCACGGCCGCCAATTTACGTGCTCAGCAATCATTCCATCCTACACACCTCTCCAAGGTGATTCATGGATATGCGACGCTATTGGAGCTGTTGCGGGCCAACGCACAGTCAGCGGCGATGCCTTCATTGAAGCGAATTACGAGTACTGCTACTGCCACGTCTGGCGAAACTTCGGCATTCTTATGGGATTCCTCTTCTTCTTCATGTTCATCTACTTTGTTGCGGTCGAGTTAAACTCGTTGACATCGAGCAGTGCCGAAGTACTTGTATTTCAACGAGGCAATGTCCCCGCTTACATGCAGAAGGACGACAAAGAAATGCAGTCTGATCGGGAAAAGCGTGTTGCAGTTGATGCTAATGCATTGGCCGCTGAAGCAAACGTCAACGCTTTCATGCCTCAAACGGACATTTTTACATGGCGCGATGTTACGTATGACATTCAGATTAAGGGGGAAGAACGTCGCTTGCTGGATCATGTCGCTGGGTTCGTGAAGCCGGGTACACTTACGGCATTGATGGGTGTAAGTGGTGCTGGCAAAACAACATTACTTGATGTTCTTGCTCAGCGTACAACAATGGGAGTGGTCACGGGAGACATGTTCGTCAACGGGAAGCCTCTAGATGCGAGTTTTCAACGCTCGACTGGCTACGTACAACAGCAAGGTTAGTTATTTCTCCTACGTTGTATGATAATGGCTGACTGATTGCAAATAGATCTTCACCTTGAAACTGCCACAGTTCGCGAGAGTCTTCGTTTCAGTGCCATGCTGCGCCAACCGAAGACTGTCAGCAAGCAAGAGAAGTATAACTATGTGGAAGAGGTTATCAGGATGCTTAACATGGAGGATTTTGCCAGCGCTGTTGTCGGCGTGCCCGGAGAGGGTCTGAATGTAGAACAACGCAAGCTGCTGACAATTGGTGTCGAACTGGCAGCCAAACCAAAACTTCTGCTCTTCTTGGATGAGCCAACGAGCGGTTTGGACTCTCAGGTAAGCGAACGCAGTTCCTCCAATATATATAAAAAAGTGAAGTGAAAGGACTAGGAAAAAGGAAAAAAACCACTGACTTTATTGCAGAGTTCCTGGGCCATCTGCGCTTTCCTCCGCAAGCTCGCCGACCGTGGTCAGGCGGTGTTGTGCACCATTCACCAACCTTCTGCTATTCTATTCCAGGAGTTCGACCGTCTACTCTTCCTTGCCAAAGGAGGAAGAACCGTTTACTTTGGCGAGATTGGCAAGAATTCCGGCGAACTTCTCAAATATTTCGAGGAAAACGGTGCCCGCAAGTGCGGGGATGAAGAAAATCCGGCCGAATACATGCTGGAGATTGTCAATGCCGGGAAGAACGATCAAGGTGAAGACTGGCATGATGTCTGGAAGCAAAGCAACATGCGCCAGATAGTTGAACAGGAAATTGATCGCATACACGAGGACAAGAAGCACCAAGAGGCCGCCGGCGCAGACGAACCCATACCGACTTCAGAGTTTGCTATGCCATTCGGTCAGCAGCTGTATGAGGTCACTTATCGTGTCTTCCAACAATATTGGCGCATGCCCACCTACATCTTCGCAAAGATTGGTCTTGGTATTGCTGCAGGTTTTTTCATCGGGTTCAGTTTCTACCAGGCCAATTCATCGTTGGCTAGCTTGCAGATCGTTCTGTTCTCTGCTTTCATGCTAACCACCATCTTCACGATCCTCGTACAACAGGTAAGTTCGCCTGCCCCCTTTTGAGTCGATGCTGATAGCCACAGATCCAACCACTCTTCATCACCCAACGAGAACTCTACGAGGTGCGTGAGCGTCCAAGCAAGGCCTACTCCTGGATGGCCTTCATGATGGCCAACATCATCGTCGAAATTCCATACCAGATCTTCACCGGCCTCCTCATCTGGGCCTGTTTCTACTATCCAGTCGTAGGCACCAGCCAAAGCTCCACTAGGCAAGCGCTCGTCATGCTCTTCTGCATGGAACTCCTCATTTACGCCAGTGCCTTCGCGGACATGACAATCGCCGCGCTCCACGATGCGCAAACCGCCTCTAGTCTGGTCATGCTACTCACCTTCATGAGCATCCTGTTTAACGGCGTGCTGCAGTCTCCCACCGCTCTCCCTGGCTTCTGGATCTTTATGTACCGCGTGTCGCCCTTCACCTACTGGATCGCCGGAATATGCGCCACGATGCTCCACGGCCGCCCCGTCCGATGCACACAGGCCGAAACCTCGCAGTTCAACCCACCCTCAGGCCAAACATGCGGTCAGTACCTCTCCGCGTATCTCGAGACTGCACCAGGCGTTCTTCAAAACCCGGACGCGATTGCCGACTGCCGGTACTGTTCGCTCAGGAGCTCGGACCAGTTCCTGGCCCTCTCGAATATTTACTACAGTGAGAGGTGGCGCAACTTTGGCCTTGTCTGGGCGTATGTCTTGTTTGATATTGCGGTGGCGGTGCTCACGTACTGGACCTTCAGGGGCGAGAAAAAGCGGAAGGGTTTGTCGAAGAAGACGGGGTCTAAGAAGGGCGGAAAAGCTAAAGGTGATGTTTAGTTTCGCCATTAAGGATTTCTCGCACGGGCTTTTCAGGCGTAATGGAGGTGTAATGGGCCGACTGTTTAGTTCTGCAGGCCATTAAGGAGTAATTTTCTAGTCCTCAGCTGTAATTAGCGGACTGTTTAGTTATCTTCTGTCTCTTAGCCCCTATTAAGGATTAATTTTCTTGGACCGCGTCTAAATCCCTGCACCCCTCTGACCGCCTGCCTTACTCCCCTAGGGTAGGTATAACGTGCTCAGGATCTCGCCCATTAGAAATGACTCCTCAAGGGTAGTACTTTGTAATGGGCAGGATCGCACACTGCATGCTACACCGTATCTAGCCCGTCAAAAACTCCATTAGAAATACTGCCTAGCCCGTGCGAGAGTTCCTTAATTTCGAAACTAAACACCGCCAAAGAGAAGAGCGCGAGAGTTGGGGAGAAGGATGTGCAAGGGACTCGGCCGCCCACCAGGGAGACATAGTTTGTTGAATAGGTCGTTTTTAGAGAAATGGCCAGACATGATTTAGGATCTCTGCAACTGCCCCCATCGCGTTACCACCTGTCGTCTCTCGGCTTGCGTTGAATGGTGAAGGTCATCGATGCCTTGTCTCAACCGGACGAGCATTATCTCCGCCGTTAGTTTCGTCAAGTGGCGCTTTGCAAATTCCTTTTCTATCCCTTTCAAGGTGTACCCAGGTAAGCTGAAGACGGCAGCACCAACATTAGTGACGAAACCAGCTCCAGCGCCCAAAACCCCCTTTGCTAAACCCCTTCCACCGTCTCTCTCTGCGCCTATGTATGGCTGAACCACAATGCCGCTAAGAGCATCATAGAATCCCATCGCAAATTCCTTCCCCGCAGCCTTGAGACCACTTCCAAATCCGGTAATCTCGTCTCTCCGCCTCACCGGTCCACCATTCCAAACATACGAAGGAGAATTGTGGAACCCATTCGCCACGTTGTAGAAGAATGCTATAGGTGCTTCAAGACTAATCTTTGCCAACTGACCAGCGTAACAAGTGAAAGCGCGAGTAATGTGGTAAGCTCGGCCATGCTCTCCCTTGTCTCGGGCCTTCCACATCATCTTATGTCTTTCACGGAACGTCGGCGAGGGTCCTTCTGGTATGGTTGCGTCGCCAGCGGATAGGGACTTTGTTGCCATTTTGTGGGCCAAGTGTTGCATTTGCTGTATCTTAAGCGGGCGCGGTGGTATTTCTCCCGCAGGGTCGTTGAGATAAGACGAGGGCGGCGAAACGGCTCTTTCGCCATTCGCGTTGTTTGTAGGTGGAGGTGACTTGATGGACTCCTCTCGTGGTCTAACCGCAGGAGGCACTTTTAACTGATACAAGAATTCAGATGTTGCGGTGCCGACGGCCATGAAGAAGCCGGATACTGAAGCTAGGGCGCCAACGATGGGGCCCTCCGCACCTTCGTTTACGTACCAATGCTTATGACGTAAAAGCTTGAAATCACGGGGCTTTTGAACACCTGCGTGGACGAGGCTGCTGGCGGCGAAGGAGCTGAGATGTGCGCCTGTTTTTTTATGTTTCCAGTGCGCGACCCTTGAAGGACAAACGTCACAGCGTAGACTACCAATGTCGAGTCTTGATTGCACGTCTGCTGCTGCATTTTCAGCGCCATGTTCTTGTGCAATGTTTTGGGCCATCTTTTGCACTGCTGCTTGGACCTCTGGTTTCAAGGCGAAAGTGATACCGGCTGCGAGGGCTGCAGCAGTCAGCTTCTTGAATGGAACGGGCACTGGCCCTGCTCCGGCACGCGCGATCATATCGCCCCAGAAAGGCTGGTCGCCAAAGAAAGGAACGACAATTGTTGGTCGCCCTGCTGCAATACCGGCTGCTGTTGTGCCTGCACCGCCGTGGTGGACGACGACTGATACGCGCTGAAAAAGCCAATCGTGAGGGCAGTTTCCGATGAGGTAGATATTGTCGGGAACTTCTTCGCCGCCGCCGCCAACACCGCCCCAGCCTGTTGAAACAATAGCTCGGACGTTGGCAAGTTTTGCCGCTTCAAGGACGAGCCGAGTAAGGGCTTGAGGATCGTCTACAACTATAGAGCCGAATCCAATGTAGACAGGCGGAGGACCACTCTCGAGAAATTCGCTGAGATCTACGGGAGGTGTGTATGATGTAGCCTGATTTAAGAAAGAGAACCCGGTGATGTTGATGTGGGAGTCCCAGTCTTGTGGTCTGGGTATGAGTGACTCTGACCAGAGGTAGGTGTATGGAACGCGTAATCTGGGGAGGAGTTGGTATCCCCACATAGGACTGATGGGATCGAGCCGCAGCGTCCGTGTTCGGAACTTGTTGATCAGATCTCCTAGTCTGGAAGACAATTAGCTAGTGTTCGGTATTCTTTGAAATTGAATATTATCAGCTAACCCTTGCCATGTCAACAGCTCCATCGCCATATAAGACAGGTAGTTGGCAACTTTCTTATCAGCTTCACCGTAGTCCATTGCTGCTAACGGATGATGGAATGCCTGCGTTGGTGACCACGGCATGGTAAACACCATGTGTAGCGGGATGCCAAGTTTTTCCGCGCAGTGAATATGCGCCATGGATGGCGGATTAGCGATGATGGCATCTGCGATGAAGAGGTCTTTTGCGTCGGGTACCTGAGCCGCAGATATCCTCGTGCCCATTCCGTCCCCGCTCTCTATACAGCTTCTCCAGACACCATTCATTATCTCAGTCATCTCTTTCCTACGCTTGCTAATATCGCCGGCTTTGATGCTTTTCATGCTTGGGAGAAGCCCTGGGTTCTTCACCATGTATGCCATCAAGGCTTCTGGGTCACCACCAATGCTGAAAAACTCGACGCCATTCGACTCGACAAAGGCCTTAAATACCGGATGCGTACAAATTCGCACTCGATGGTTGAACGGCTGCTTTTGCAACAACTGCGCAATGGGTATGAAAGGCTGAACATCGCCTCGGGAGCCAACGATATGAATGGCAATGTTTAGTCGGGGGCTGATAGCGACTTTCTCATCAAGGAAGGCGATGCTGTTTTTGCGCGAGGCTTGCGATTGCTTCTTGTGTCGATGTTCGCCAAAAGAACTATGGAAGCGCTTGAAATATTCGGCAAGCTGCTGGGGGTTGGAGTGAAATTGTACGTTGATGCGTCCATCCGTACGAACATGGTTGAGGGTCTCCATGTTTGCGTCGTCGATGGCGAGCTGCCCAGGATAATTGGACTTCGCGACTCGAGGCATGGTGCTGCAATCAGTGACCCTTTCAGCTGCGAGCCACCGTTCGCCGCCGCAATGCGTTGGCTACCCAAATTCGCGTTGCTAATAAAAAGCACAAAACAACCCCTTGCAAAGTTCAAGGCCCGATAGTCATATGCCTGGATAAGTGCGCCAACACTACGTCGGAATCACCTGCCTACCCAAAGGCTAGATTATCTTAAACTAGCCACAGGCCAATGCCTGCACTCTGCTGGGCCGGCGATGCAGCTAGACCTTGCCCTGCGATTCATTGTCAGCCGCAAACGCCAACACTAAGCGACAGCGTATCCGTAAGAGATCTCGCCGCTGGGGAGCCGTTAGCTGCGGGGCGACGCCTCCGCCTGGGTCAGCGTCATAGAAACACCATCCCCCCCAGTTATGTAGGGCGAGACTCTGTGGAACAAATCAAACGCACCCTGCGAAAAGGGATCACTACGCTAAGCGGTGATATTAGGTTTCAACATTTTTTTTGAATACGAATGGATTGCAGGGATTTCGTTCTTCAGTGATGCCGATTTCTCGAAACGCTAATGGGCCAAACGACGAGTAGCTGCCCATCTTCTGCAGCTATGTGCTCACTCGGCAGGATTGAAGCGACTGGCTCGCTTCATGACTGCGGCGTATCCGTTCATCACAGGAGTCTGGTGGATAGAACAAACAGAAAGAGGAGGAAAGGTAGATACTAACCTGAAAGAACTATAATCAGCTTGCTCGCACAATCCCGAGGTGAGATATCGAGATATTATGCATAGCTACCAAGTCTATTTCGATGCCGTCCTGCTGTTGGCGAAGACTTTATTCACAGTGGGTACCCATGAATACCACAACGCTGTTCTATTGATACTGACACTGGCTGGCAACATAGCCACCGGCCGTTTCCGCAATAACATCAAGCAGTGCGATTTATCACATCCATCCTCAAGCCGAACATCCATCTTTTGCCAGACGATCTCTTTCTAGCGCCGGAGCGATACGATCTGCCACTGTAGTATGCCGCATGTCCTCACCGGTACCGTACTTTTTTACACACGGGACAATCACACATTTCAGTGGATGATGGCTATAACATCTGAATATTGACACTGGAAGTCGAGAATCTCTGAAGCAAAAAAGCACAGATTCTGGAAAGCTGATTGTAAGAGTGAAGACGGTGGACAGAGGGTGCAAACCGGCTTGACGGATTTTCTTCTACCATTGTGTGGGATACAGATGCCTTAAAAATCACTTCCGCGAGATCAGCCACTCCATATACCGACAAAAGGCCAGAGAGCAACACGTACCTACCCAACGGTCGGTCTAGAAACGAAGGCACGATAAGCGTATTGTTCGAGCAAACCGACATGCTGTTACTCCTTCCGCAGATATTCCCTGATGCCAAAAGCACACAAGTGCCTATCCTACATTGATGAATGCCTTCGTAAGCTTCAATAAGGATGAAACTAAACTGCTCTTCTCAAGTTTCGCGCAAAAAGTTCATCGATGCAAAGCCCTCATCTAAACCTTTGGCTCTCATCTTCTAGATCGGCGAGTGACCTAAGATTACCCTTTGCACTCATCTCCAAAGCGCAATTAGACTCATGGTCTCGAGGAACGTTCACCTCAAGCACCCTGGGCACACCTCCCTCTTCCCAAACTCACCTTCAATCCCACCTAAATGCTACCCTCTCGCCAGAACAAGCCCTCAAGACTTCAATCCCACAAACCCGCGCTACGCTCTACCTCCCTCTCTCTATGCTCGTATAACGTAGTCTTCCCCATAACATTCACACGCTCCCTGCACCCACGCAGACCTGGCGAAGAGTTGATGAGCCGCAGCCGCCCGCTCCCCAACACTACCTTCACCCGAGCGCTACCGACCTCAATAGATACCTATACCTTACACCAACACATTATCCACGCATGCTCCAGGAAGAAATTGAGAGCAGGGCAAACAAGCTTCTCTGACAGGTGGTCTCGAGTTACTTGGTGGGGTTAGCTACATAGCGACACCCCAAAAATTTCTCAGTCGCCTTTAGGAACAAGAAGCTCCGTCACAGAGGGATCACATTCATCCTTCCTTCTTGCACGACCATCCAGCTCGCGTCGTGGTCAACAGCACGCGTTGGCAGAGGAGACGGCGGAAGGCGAAGAAGCCGGGCGCAGAACCGGCATTACGGCATCAAGGTAATGATTTTCTGGCGGGTCGAAAGCAGAGAAGTGAGAGCGGAGAGGTATCCAGCACTCACGGGTTCCCATAGAAATCGTGCAGAGACTGTTCGGTCGCACCTCAACGTTGCAGCTCGTCGAGCGTCAAAACCAACTCCAAATCACCATCTCTCTTGAAGGACGACGCCCCGCTTTCGACCAGCGCGGCAATCCCATCACCCTCACCCTCGTCTCATCCCCATCACATCAGGAAAAAAGCACGGTTATGTCCCAGCAGTCCCACAACTCCTCTCCATCTTTTCACGGAGCCTAAATAGCAGTTGTTTAGGAAAGAACGTCTGGAATGTCACTCTACGGGGCCGGGAACGGAAGACTATCCATGGAGAAAACAAAGGATAACCCTCAGCAAGCCGCTTTCGCGGAGCCACGATAAAAGTAAAGGTTGTAGCCTTTACCTACTGATGTTGTAGATGAAAGGGAGCTGGCGAGGGAAAAACTTTGCTTTTGATCATCTTTGCTTGGCCCGTGCGCGTAGTCTTAGTCAGTAGCAGCTCATTTGTTGGCCAAGGACCACTGTGGGGCTGAATAGAGGACCAACAGCAACAAATCTTTCAAGGAGCAGTGGAGAACGACTCCAAAGAGGAGGCCTTGATATGAGCAGACAATCTTAAGCACGGTAGTCGATCACATCACAGAACTTAAGACACTGATTATGGGCTTCATGCATTTCATTACGATACTACACTAATGCCCACACTTGAGATACGCTTTAAACGTCATGAGAGCGAGAACCGAGACTCTCAGATCGATTTCGGCCGCTAAATACTCCTGATCCAGCTACGAACCGACCCAGCACACTTAGTAAAGGCGCTTGGGAGGGCTCATGGTAGCCTTGATGGTCAGGGACCCAACGTTCTGCCATCCCTTCTTGAGCAGGGAGACGAGGTAGTTGATGGCCAACATGATGTTGCCAATGAGCTCATCCTCGGTCATGCCAACGTTGCCGACAGCGACACCCATGCAGAGCACCTTCTTGAGCTGGAACTTGATGGTGGACTTGACCTCGGTCATCTTGTTGCCGAGATCTTCGGCGTGGGAGATGGGGGTAGGGAACTTGCCGGCCTTAGACAGACCGGGACCAAGGAGACGGGGAATCTGCTTGATGAGGGCGTCGGAGGCGAGGAAGGCGTCGTACTTGCGGGCGAGCTCTGCAACATTTTAAGTACGTAATTCCTTCTAGATGTGAGCAGCGCAACATACTCTTGATGAGCTTCTTGTTCTTGTTCAGCTTCTTCAAGTCGTCCGCAGACATGGCATCGGTGCCCAAGTGCTTAGCGCGATCAATATCGTGCTGGTCACCGAGGACGCAGAGCGACATGCGAGGGCGGGGAACGACGGGAAGCTTGACAGTTCCGGAGAAACGCTTGTCACGCTGGGGGTCGTAGTTCTTCAAGCCGATCTGGAGCTCTGGTACTCGGTCAGCACGACAGTCCTCATTTTGACTCGGACGGGGCGGAACCTACCGACGGTCTCGAGGAAGTTCCTCTTCTTGGTCTCATTGCTGTACTCAAGCAGTTCCTTGACGTTCTGGCGCACGCCGGCAACAGAGATCTTCGACATGATGAATGATGTCTCCCAAAGTGTTTCTTCTTTGGTGGCTCTGTGGCGTGGGTCGGTGGTTGAAGAAGAGAAAGTTGCGGGAGGCGTGAGGCTTCGATATTCGCTTGGGTGAAAGTGGGTTTGAGCCAAATAGGGTTAGTGTAAGAATCAAATGCCAAGACTTTATGAGCACTCAAGCAGTTGAAACGAAAATCAAAGGTCTCAAAATCACCAGGTCAAAAGTTCGGTAGCTCGCTAGAATACACGTCCGCTCCAACGAAACTATCATACACTCGCCTCCATAACCTCCAGGATAATCCCAGCCTGCACCGATGTTCCATGCAAAAAAGAAGATCTGAGAGAACCCCGCAAAACTCCAATTCCATAAATCAAGATTCGTATATCCTGGGGAGAGAATCAGGCCAGGTAGAGGGTATCTGCATCGCACCGTCCATGCACTTTTATATCCCTTGCTGACCAACGCCGAATCGCGCAAATCCCCCAGCGGAGAAGCGCAATCGATAAAGAGATGGGTATGCAAATGAATCATCTTGAAGAAAGGACCTTCCCAAATGTACACATGCTGAACCTAAGGATATGCTTAAAGGGTATAGAGGAGGCAAGTAGAAGTTGACGTATCAGGTTTGAGTGGGAACAGGTTCGCTCAGTGGAGCAGCTGCTGGTTGCCAGCCGGCTCTACGACATTGTCCGAGAGGTTGATAAGAAGCTGAGCGAGGCAGCGTTTAGTTGCGGCATCGTCGCGTAAAACAGAAGAGAAAGTTGCATCACGCAGAGGCTCTGGGAGGCATTGACGGAGGGCTTCGCGAGCGCGAGCATTGTCGCTAAGTCTGGTTGCGGTGTCAGCGTGCATGTATGCGCCACCAAGTTCTGCGGACTTACCGTAAGAAACACCTGACGACATGCTTGAGCAGGCGGACGGTCTGCTGTTCCACAAGCTGATTGACCATATTGCTGAGAACCGTGCCTACAGCATAGAAACGCTCGTATGTCTGGCAGATGTATGCAAGACCAATATCGTCCAGCAAGATCTTCTGTACAATGAAGATGGCGACGGTCTTGCTCAGTTCAGAACCAGTCTCCATTATGCGGAGGCAGAGCGGTATGATTTCGGTAGTCAGAAGGAAGTTGATCACCTCCGTCGAATCGTTCTTGACAAGCGCTCCGATAACTCCAAGGGATGTTAGGCGGAGATACTCAAATGGACGGGATTTCGATGTCGTGTTGAGAAAAGGATATAGGAATAGCGGAATGTGTGCTTGATCTGGTCAGCAATTGTCCAACAGGCCTTTGTTGCCTTCATACCGCTAAGAAAGAGACCGCGTGTCTCCGGGTGAGAGGCAACGCATTGCAGAAGGGCGAGGGCATTGCAAACTCTGTTCGATGCCGCGGCCGTCAATTGTGAAGGGTTGAGAAGAGGATACACTGAGATGATCTCCTGCAGCAGAGAAGCCATGACGCCTTATATCGGTAAGTTTGAATCGCACACTGCAGAGAGCAGACGTACCAAAAGAATGCCACAAGATCAAAGCCAGCTCTGGAACCTGCTCTCGCTTCTTGCTTAGTTCCAAGAGCGCAGTCTCCCGGGTCGCGGGATTCATCAGTTCGGCGATCCACTGGAGCACGCGCCTGTTGTCCTCAGTCATGCCTGCGTCCCCGCTCAGCTGGCCGATATCTGTAGCTGGACCACGCGGGATTGCGCCACCGCCAGGGAGAGTCGTTCCGTTCGTGCCTGGCATGCGATAATGCTGCTGAGCTGCCATAGAGGCCACTGCGGCCGCTTGAGCCTGCGCCTGCGCTTGCTGGTGCTGCGCGTGCTGCGCTACATGATGGCCCGGGTGTTTAGGATGGGTTTGCGACCACTCGAACGGGAATTGCTGCTGGTGTAGGAAATGCTGCATTTCGACTGCGTTGTGGGGTTGTGGAGAGAAGAGAGAGAGCGAGACTGGGAGACGAGCTCTGGATCGAAGCGGCGCTATGCAGCGCCGGAGCGGAAGGGGCGGTGAGTATGCGAGGACAAGGTGCGAATCGGGTGGTTAATAAGCTGTGGAGTACTGAGCGACTGCTCTTGCTGCCTTATGACTGTGGGATTGAGCTCCTGGAGGTGAGGGTAGGTGAGGGTAGGTGTGCGGTTGTCAACACCGAACGGCGAACCGACCCCACTGGTCCGTGCAGATATCTCTTGGCATTGCTGTGTCGATCTATGGAGGTACAAGTAGTGGTGTGGGCGCCAGCTTTATGCCATATGCTGCAGCTCCTACGGACAATTGACCAAGTTCAAGAGCTTCGTTTAGTCAGACTCCTCTCTTACTGCATTATACTTTGCCCGATCAGACTAACATCTACCAAATGAATCTTCTCATTGCCTCCATATCTAAAAGCCCTACTATGTCTAAGCTAAGCAAGGATCCATAAACGTAAAATAGCGAAATGCATGTGCGGCTGATAATATTACATCCTTCCCCAAGCAAGTTCATCATCATTGAAATCCTACAGCCTTCGTAAGAAAGCTCCCACATTAATAGATTATATGAGAAATTCATAATGCCATGCCGATTCACGCCAAAACATACTTCGCAAGAATACTTTCAACTCTCAGGCTGCCCCCTTCCACGGACGCTTCCCTCACAGTCGCAGCTCAGCAAGAATGGTCTGTGCCATGTTCTTATACTGCCATGTGTTTCCATCGACCTTCTTGAACTGGATTCCGTGCAGCTGCAGGAGGGGTACTTTGACGATGAGTATCTCAAAAACAAGAATCATGCTATTGCCCAGGTCGCTCTGGACCTGTGTCGTTGTCTCGCCCGGTGGGACTGGCCTAGGGGCTCGGTGAGGCCGGTCCTCCTTGTCGTCGCTCTCATCAGAAGCGTCGCTGTTAGACGAGCTGCCGTCGGGAGCCGAGGGCCGATGTCTTGAAGATTTGGGCGTCTGGGGCGCACGGTGTTGCTCCCTAAACTCGTCCCGATCCCGCTCTCCAGACTTGAAGCCGCCAAAGCTGATCCTGCGCCTGTGACCAGCTGAGGGATTCGCTGCCGTGGGAGAATCAACAACGGTGTTGAGGTCTATGCTGGGAACGTGCCGGCATTTGAAGCCACCTTTGATCTCCGTGTATGTGACCCCGAGTTGACGAAGGACGCGAATGATGTCCGCCTGGATATACGACAGGGGTTTGTTGCTAGTAGTGGAAACGCTGAACAAGCCTTTGAGAAACACGGGCTTGACTGCGTCCGGGCTGCGGATGGCTTCACCCTGCGACTCTGCGACCTCGGCGTCCGTCTCCTCAGGCACATTAGACTGTCTCGCTTGCTCTCGCCGCGCTCTCCTGGCCTGGATGCTCTCCCTACGCGCATGGCCAAGGGACTTGGTGCGAGAGGCTGGCACGCGCCGCTGATCGGCTTGGAAGTCCTCCGAAGCAGCATCTGGCTTCACTCGCTGATCACTAAGGTCAGAGCGGTCTGAGCCACTGGTAGCCGGCGGATTTCCAGGATCTTCCGAAGACCTCCCGCGACGGCTCAGGCGTCTCCGAAGGTCACCGGAGTTGACACTTGTAGACCGCCCAAGGCCCTTCAATTTCCGTGCGGTAGGATTGCCTGTAGCTGGAGGAGACAAAAAGTCTTGCTGATTAGCTTGCTCTGGCTGTGGAGTGGGCGGTTCCTCTCTACCACGAGCTCGACGGATGCTGAAGCTTTTTCGTGGCACGCTCGAGGATTCTGGTGGGCCAGATACAGCGACCGCAGGTGTTGGGAGATGTTCCCGATCGAGGTTTCTGTGCTTCCTGGTGCTAAAGCGCCGTAACAATCCTGCAGCTGCGCTTTCTTTCCTCACCGTAGGTTGCTCTATGGGAGGTGTAATGATAGCCGGCGAGACATTCCCAGTTGGCGGTTTGAGGCTCAGTTTCTGCAAGCTCTCTGTGACCTCCTCTTCACCATGAGTCCTAGCTCTGGGACGCGATCTTCCTCCTGTAGGCTTCTCGCCAGCCATCTCATATGTAGCGGGGTTAGTGTAGGCAGCCTCGGGAGCGGGTAGATCCGGCATTTTGAGGGGAGTCTCTGCCGGACTTTGGGGCATGGCCAGAGCTCCGGGATTTGCTTCAAGTCGCTCACGGTCCCGCTTCTCACGTACGAGATAATAGACGGATATGAGGGGACTGAAAGCGTTGACAGGGTCGAGGCCGCGCTGGACATCCTCGGAGGAAGTGGTGGTCAATTGCTCTCTGCTTGAGATTGAGTTTCGTCTCTTGTAGAAGTCAAACATTCCTCTCTTCTTCTCGTGCTCTGGCGTCTGCACTGCAGCTCTACGTGCCGCTATTCGCACTGCGCGCTGATATTCTTCTGACTGGATGATATTCGTGAGTTGGGTGGTGATGTACTCTGGAGTCCCAAAATCGAATCCGGTCATTCTATCAATGATCTCCTTGTCTAGCGGAAGTTGGAGCGGCTCTCGGTGCGGTAGGTAATTCTCCGGAGGGCTGTTAAACCCCTTGGTCAACCAGGGGTGGTTCATAATCTCGCCGAGGGTTAAGCGCTGCGAAGGATCGGTTTGGAGCATCCTGTGGATGAGATTGCGGCATTCTACAAAGAGTCAGGAGCAGGAACAGGAATTATGCAGTAAAGATTGGAACATACCAGCCGATAACCACGGGGGATAATCGACATGGCCTTTCTTGATTTTAGCATGCAATTGCGGCATACTCTGATCATCAAAAGGGACCTTCCCGCAGACCAAAACATAAAGAACAATGCCAAAGCTCCAAACGTCCACTTCAGGGCCTGTATATTGCTTTGCCTGCAGCAATTCGGGGGCGGCAAAGTACAGACTTCCGCAGAAGGTCTTCAGCAGGCTGCGGGGCGAGAAGAGGTTACTCAAGCCGAAGTCGATGATCTTGATATCGCCGGTCTTGCTGATCAGGATATTCTCAATCTTCAAATCTCGGTGAACGATACTATTTCTGTGGCAGTAATCGAGGGCGCTCGCGATCTGGCGTGCGAACTTGCGAGCCTGTTTCTCCTTCAAGCGGCCGTGGGAGATGATGTAGTCGAGCATTTGGCCGCCGTTGACGTACTCGAAGAACATGTACCAATGGTACTGAGTGCGGACGACATCGCGCATGCCGCAAATGTAGGGATGGTTCAGGAGGGTGACAATGGCGGCCTCTCTCGCCGTCCGGACCTCTTTCGAGTGGTCGGCTCTCTCGCGGTCTGCCTGGCTATGGTGCTGGTCGGTGGATTGCCTAGGGACAATCTTGACAGCGACCTGCTCTCCCGTCTCCTGATTCTTGGCCAGTTTGACCTTGCCCATGCTCCCCGCGCCAATTGTCTTCCCCAGGGACCATGTCCCCGTGTTGGGGGCGGTTATGGTGGTCCGCCGCCGTGTGGGAGGGGCTGCTGCATTCGACGAGCGGGTCGTGTCAGCGGTTACGCCGTTGATGGGCATATTGGAAGCTGTCGACGCGTCAGACGCATAGCGGTGATGGCCGCGGCGTGAGGAGGTGGTTTCGGTGCGGGACAGAGGCGCGGAGCGGTCCCTGTCGGTGCTGGGGCGGGAGGTGGAGGAGCTCGCGAGATTGGTCTGCTCGTAATCACGACGAGCTACGGTTGCGAGATGGGGAGCCTGGGGTGCAGGCGGGCGGGCGTGGCCCTGGGCGAGGGAGGGGGATGGACGAGCGTTGGTGGACAATGAACGATGAGGGCGGTCTGAGGGACCTGAGGACGCGGGCACAGTCTGGTGCTGCCGGTGGGACGTCGCAGCTGACATGGCGAGGCTGCGCAAGGAGCGCGTGCGGGCCTGGTCTCTGTGGAATGCGATGCTCGACTCTGTGCACCCCCAGGATGCGGGAGATGCGTCTGGTAGAGGGTGGACAGCAGACGGGCAGCCGCCGCGCGACGATAATCGAGGGTGCAGCAGAGCGATGGATTGGGCTGCGAATGGAGGTGGTGGGAAACCCAACGTGGAGACGAGGTCGCTTTCAGGGGGGAGGTGGGTGGTTGGAGGTGTGATGATGGGGGTCGGCGGGAACTTGGCGGCGATCGATGTTCTGTTACGTTGGCAGAGCAGCAGAACAGCAGAACAGCAGAGAAGCTATGATTATAATTATTTAACTGCGAGGAGGCCCAGTCAGGCACCGTAGCGCCTCGACTCGGGCTGCACAGCAACACGATATCGATGCAGGACGTTGGCCCGCAGCCCAGAAGGTTGACCAGCAGCGGGCACAGCATACCCAGTATACAGGTATACTTGTCCTACTGTGTACACATCACGAACAGCAGCCAGTAACTCTTACCAACAGCATCCGCACACGCGAGCGGAATACGGATACGCTGAATGTGTAGCTGTGGCCTTTGTTCAAGGAATTTAAATAAAACCCCCTTCGAGTACCCCTTGGGCAGTCCTCGCCTCGACTCTGTTCCTGGGCACTGCGACGTCATGGCGTAGCGTGTCCCCACCAGCAAAGTCGGTTGCCCTGACAGCATCCTGTCGTTGAGGGACGTACCATATCACAGCACTGTGCATAGATCCTGGCTCGCTGATACTCTCTAATCTTATCATAGATTCCTGAGAAGAAATCCCCTAATAAGGCCGAGGAAACAAACTGCTGATGGCCAACTGTGCCATAGTACAGTCCGGGTTGTGTAGAAACTTCGGTGACGGTGAAGGTGCACCGCTTGTTAATCCAGAGCTATAGGTCAGTAACTCAAACTACAACCAAGCCTATCTGCAACAATCTCACCTGCTGCTGCACTGTCTGGTATTCAGTTCGATGTTGATGGAGTGCAGGATATCTGGCTTAGTCAGCTGAACAAAGTGGCCTGTGCTCTCTCGAGCTCACTTCACAATTCCGCAACTCAAAACACGCCGGTCGGTTGTCAAACCTCCGAGCTTCCTCATGACTGAGGGGCGCAACTCTATATTTCCTTTCCTCAAGGACCTCACGAAGGCAACATGGCCTACAAACGCCCTCGCCCACCCTCACCTGGCGCAGCTCAGAAGCGGGCCCGTGGAGGTGCCGCTGCCTCGATGATCAAGTTGGGCACCGAGCTCCCCCCAGACGAGGATGGTGACAGTGGTGCCTTCGTGCCCGTGTGGAAACAGACTGTGACAGACGATCGAGGGCGTAGGAGACTGCATGGAGCCTTTACCGGTGGCTTCAGTGCAGGGTAAGTTCACCTATCCACCGCGCGTGCAACGGCCATTCTCCTTGACTACGATTAGGTACTTCAACACCGTGGGCTCCAAGGAAGGATGGACACCCAAGACTTTTGTCTCCTCTCGATCCGACCGGAAAAAGGATCAAGGTGCCCTCGCACAGCGACCCGAAGACTTCATGGATGAAGAGGACCTGGCCGAGGCCGCTGAATCCCGCCGACTGGAGACTGCTCAGGACTTTGCGACCGTCGGAGGCTCTGGGGTTGGCACTGCTAAAGACGACTTCTTCGGACTGTTCATGACCCAAGAAGAGACAATGGGTGTGAAAATCCTTCAGAAGATGGGCTGGCGTCGAGACCAAGGCATCGGTCGTAGGGTGCGTCGGCTCGCTCAATTGCATGATACCGACGCCGGAGCGGAGGCTACGACTGCGTCTGCGCAGCATATGTTTGCCCCGGAAGATGTTCCGCAAATGCCACTGGTCCCCCAGGATCATCGAAACGGACTGGGGTATCAGGCAGAAGCCCGTCTGGCAAAGAATGAAGAGGAGGAGGAAGAAATCAGGACTGGACCTACATTGCATTTCTTGGAACCTACTCCCAAACCGCAGACTCAACGAAAGCTGCCTATAAAGAAGACATCATTTGGCGTAGGTGTGCTGAATGACACTGGGTCCGATGAAGAAGACCCTTACGAGCTCGGTCCGAAGATCACATTCAATAAGACTATAGGCAAGGAAAAGAAAGCGAAGAAACCCAGCAAATTTGCCAAGACAGGAACTGGTGACAAGGTGGTCTATGTACCTAAGAAGGCGGGATCCAGGATTTCTTCCGACATAGTACTCAGATCGCGCGATGGCCACCCGCCTCTTCGTGGTTTTGTTCTGGCGACTGATATACTCCACTCAACAAAGCGCAGGTTTCCACCGCCACAGATACCGCCGGGTTGGAAATCTGCAAAAGGCAATGGTGCAGGAACACCCGCACACGAATTCCAGTCTGTGGCAGATGCTGCTAAGACCTCCACTCTTGATGCAAAAACTCGTGCAGCGTTGTTAGGTGAAACACCGTTACCTACAAAGTCGGTGTTCGATTACATCTCGAAGGAAAATCGCGATCGCATTGCCGCTCTCACGGGCAAACAAGACTTGCCAGAAGGACGTGGGGAGGGTGCTCCTGCTGGCAGTAAGGAAGAGGGGCAAAGATCATTATGGACATTTGTACCCAAGCTTGACAAGGACATAGCTGCTGCTGCCTTGGCTAAAGGCGCGACCGGATGGATGCCATACTCCGAAGACCCAAAGAAACGGGCACGATACGTTGCTTTCCTAGAATTGCGCTCGGGTCTGAGGCAAGAGCTCCCCGAACGCGTTCCCACCATGTCTGTCTCAGATTGGGTAAAAGAGTTGGAGGAATTCGCGCATGCTGCGCAAGTATTCAAGCCTACCTCTGGCATTATGGCGTCGAGATTTACATCCGCGAGCAGTTCCAGTAGTGCCGCCTCAGGAAATGGTACCGCAGGGGACAGCCTTCTTCGTACGCCTACCACAAAACCGGAGGACCCTGCTGAGCAGGCTGCTAAGCTGGGAATGTACGGGCCCATGACAAGAAGTCAATTTCCCTTTCATCCAACACGCCTTCTATGTAAGCGCTTCAATGTTGCGCCGCCCGCGCATGTTCCTTTTGCACCGGAATCTGGAGTAGGCGACGCAAGCGTGAGGGCAAGGGAGGCCGTGTCAAAGCCTGCCATGGACGAGCTTATGCATGAATATCTCACCCGTGGTCCCATGGTTCAACGTCCTGCGTGGATGACTCAACAGTCGGAACAGCCTGTGCCCGTTTCTACATCGCAGCATGCACCCGTGGACGTGGAAAACAACGAAGCGCTTTCCAAGGAGAGGGCACCGGAAGAAGTCTTCAAGTCCATCTTTGGTGATGACGATGACTAACGTGAGGCACGGTAGGCTTTGCTTGTAGACTACGCTATGCAAGTTTCCTTCCAGCCAGAGGTACCTGTAGGTGGCGGTCTAAGGTAAGTGTGCTTTCTCTGCGGAGAGATGGCCGCGTCACCCTGGTCTTCTGAGTTGTAGCTCATGAGGTAGTTCAATGACATTGGATATACTTTGATGTTCGAAGCTCTTAAATTTCATATCTATTCCGCTAACTACATTGCATTTCTGAATACACCTATCGGAAAGGGCCAATCGTGGTTTACCTGATCTTCTATGACATTTCCTGACAAATTGTATTCTCGTGATGGGCATAACCCAGGCCACTGCTTTCCTGCGAAGTCCTTTGTTCAGTTGAGGTTTTGGCTACAGCCCTAGCAACTGGCTTGATTCGACATTGGCGTACGCTCAAGTTCTACTGGTATAGTACCTGCCACTTTCAAAAGGGTGTCTGAAGGTCGTGGATCGCGACTAGTACGATTCTCCCTCAAGGAATCTGGAAGATGTCACAACATTCTTACGTTCGCATATGAGAAGTGTAGCTCACCTTCCTTTTTCTCACTTGTGAGGTATATTCGCTGGACGCCCGACTGGGAGCGCCTTCTCTATTCGTAGCAACATGGAGTGACGCCCTTTCCAATTCCACCGTCCTTGCATTTTACCCAGCTCTAGAGCTTCCGATGCTCATCATTTTCAAGCCTTCCACATATCTTCCACTCGCTACTGATGTCAAGCACTCATTTTTCATTCGTCTACCTGTCCATTTATCCATCCATTCTGGTGCCACTCCAGTGAGGCAAATTAGCGGTTCTCGGCTCGTCGAGTGGCACTATCACCACCTGTGATCAGTGAATGTAAGTCGCAATTCGTCGATTCACTTCGGTATTTATTTCTCTGATGCCAAACAGTGTCGTACCTGGCATGCACACGGATGATTAGGCAGCGACTCTTCCTGGATTGAGACTGTGCTTTGGCGCTGTGCATTTCTTCATCGCATTTTCCCTCGTTTCGACTTCCTTTGCGATTCCAACCCAGTGCACGTCGACAAGTGCCCATACAAGATAACCGGCTCCATCATGATTAGATCGACAACGGCTGTCTTCGTGTTAGCCTACGCTGTTCTAAGCGGAGCTGCCTCAGCAGACAAGACGGTTTCACTCCCACTTTGGAGTGTGCTTGAAGGCAAGGGGTGCGCTACCAACAGTAAGTGGTTCACGATGTCACTGGATCCCAACACTCAATTCACCCCCTGCAGTCAGCATTGGAAGCAACAACGAAGGCGCCACAGTCCTGGTATACACGAATGCAGAGCATCTCTGGATCAATCCCAGCTGCGCGACAAAGAAGGAAGGAGCTAGCGAGAAATGCGAGAGCAGGTCGAGCTATAGCCCCAAAGATTCGCAGACGGCCAAAGAGAGTGGAAACCCGGGTGACTGGATCACGTACAGTATGTACTATGACGCGTCGAATGGGATTGGTACCGGAAATGTCGATGGGATCCTCGGGACGTCATATCAAGATACTGTTACTGTCGGAGGGAAGACGGTGGAGGGCTTGAGGTTCGGTGTCGCTGAGACTCCCCGGAATCTGCTTTATGGAGAACTGAGCATCACGGCTTCCCAGACAAAAGAATCAAGTGGCGGAGCTCTCATCGATGCCCTTGTGAATCAAGGACAGATCAATAGCAGAGTGTTTAGTCTGCAGGTTCCGGTGGAGGACAGGCAAGGTAGTACACTTCCCGTAACAGCGACAATGCAAGAATTAATACTCAAAGCAGGCTCATTGATCTTCGGAGGCTTCGACAAAAAGAAATACAAATGCCAACTTTCAAACGTACCTTTGATTATAGGCTCAACTCCCAGTGAGAGCCCACAGTCAGGATGGCAAGTTACCTCCTCGTCTTCCTGCGGTTCCTCATCCTAACCAATCACAGGTACCGCACCTTTCTGCACGGCATCGCCCAAACCCTTCCCAACAAGACCAAGCCATCTTACACGACTCTGCTCCCGACCACTGGTCTCGAAATCTCCCTCTCCTCCGAGCTTCTTTACAACGTTCTCCCGGACCCCCTCTTCCTAGCCATAGGCAACGACTTCCCTCAGGCGACCCTCATAGACAACCATCCTTCGAAGCCAGATCAGCGCCTCTTTAACGTGCCGTGTAAAGACATCCCCGAGGGATCCATTGACTTCAGATTCGCCGGTCCCACCGTTACCGACAACGACAAAGCTGAGGAGGATGGCGATGACCACAAGAACGGCAACAACAATGAGGCCAACTGGATATCCATCCCCTACAAAGACTTCATCATCACCGACGACAAGGGCACCTGCTGGCTCAGAATGGTGACGAGGAAGGATCAGGGGCCTGCACTCAGCCAATCATTTTTTAGAAGCGCGTACACGGTTTTCGATATTGACAACGGGCAGGTATGGATGGGGCAGGCCGATGACTGTGGAAGTGAAGTTGTGGAGGTTGGGAAGGGGGAAAGTGCTGTTGGAGTGGCTGAGGGGTGTAACTGCGACAAGAGGGACGGAAGGCAGAAGCCGAAGGTGGGGAGTGCGGTAAGGGTGGGTAAAAGGAAAATGGATCTGTGGTTGATTGTGCTGCTGGTTTGGCTGTTGACGGTTATGGATTATTCATAGGATATCGGTTCTTATCGCATGTCATGACATGATAATAAACGGTCCTGTGTATTTTGGTATGATAGCATAAACAGACTGTGAGGTTATCCCTGATCACCGCGTGTTTCCGTGCTCAACACATCTGATAGCGGCGATCTTCGTCAATGTAACCAAGCTCATGGGCAGCTACCATATGAAGGGCACCTATATATCATTAAGACTATAGGGACGGAGTTCAGATGGACTGATGGGGGCTTCAAAGGTGGAAGTTAAGCGAGGCACCCCGGGAGATTTGTCCACGAAGTTATCCTTCATCCTCCAATCAATGGTCGAGGCAACAGCCCCTTTTTCTGCCGAGGTTTCCAGTAGTTTTCCTACTTCTCACTAGTGCAACGGCGCTGCTGACATGTATAAAGCTAAGAAGACCTCGCGCTTTCTTTTTACGCGTTCTTGACCGACCTCTGGATCCACAAGATTTTTCATTCCTTTCGGTGCTCAGCATTCGGTGCTCAGCATTCCACTCGTTTTATCGCAGTCGCTCTTAACAAACCCGGCGCATCTTAACAATCGCATACCGCTTTCCCTCACTTATACAACCCCGACGCCGAACAAATTAACCAAATCGCCCAACCAACAATGGCCACCGCCCTCCTCACCCTCTCGACCCTCGTCACCCTCTCCCTCGCGCAAACCACTGTCTTCCCCATCCGCTACCCAGACGGCAACCCCCAGCAACCGGGCGGCTTCCCCGAAATCTCCGTCATCACCGCCAACAAGGACAGCACCGTCATCGACATGCACTGCCCGCAAGCCACGCCCGACTGCGGCTTCTTCCCCCACCAGACCCTCACCTACGGCGCCTCGACCTGGAAACTCGACATGTCGGTCGACGGCGACGGCGCCTTTACCATGACGCAGGATTGCAGTTTCCCGGCCAACGGCGGCGACGGAAGTGGCGAGGTTGTGTGCAGGGAGAGTGCGAGTGGCAGCGAGGCGAATTTCCCCGGAAGTAGTACCACGACGTATAGTGAGGGGGCGATGTGGGTCATGGCTACGGCGGGCGTCGAGTATCTTACGAATAGTGGTGGTGCGGATGGCACGCCTACTACTGCTACTGGGAGCACGAGCGAGAAGACGCCGCCTTCGACGGCTAGACAGACGTCTTCCGGGTCTGGCACGCCGAGTGCGACTGCAACAGCGGGGGGCTCGAAGCAGACTGGTGCGGCGTCGACGGTGGGAGGTGGGTTGTTTGGTGTGGGCGTTGGGTTGCTTGCGGGACTGGTTTTGTAGATACCCGGGAACTCGGTTACTAATTCTCCAGTAATGGCACGGTTTCATAGCGTTGATGTCCAATGGGTGCCTGGTCTGAGGATGCTGGGAAACTTGTCGTGTAGAGTATCCGAGCGGCGTGGCAGTTCCACGACGTCTCATCCTCCTTTGAAGAATTTGCAAAACCTCCCTCCATGTTCCCCGTTCCTGGTCATGTCCTGCATCGTAGTCAGTACAGATACCAAATACCTCACTTCGATGTGAATGAGATATAGCCCAAGGCGACATTAAACCGAGCATGCAACCTAATTTCTCATTAGCCGTAGCACCCGCTCATTCCACTCTGGATACTTATCAAAAAAGCATATGGCCGTCCATAGGACGGCCTTTCTCCCTTCCCCTGAACCACAGACTCCCCCCTCCACGCCCTCTACCTTTCCATCCTGCGCTCCTCTCCCCAGCACCCACAACTCCCCACCTCAAGCCTCGAACGCTAGCCTCGCAAGGAGCCACAACCACACCCTACAGCAAAGACACTCCCACGATCACAGCCAATCCCACACATGAAACAAGGAGCTACGCGATACCCCACTCAGCCATCTCGACAGACAGGCCGAAACCTTGACGCTCACTCGAGAGAGGTCCTGTTTCGAAGACGAGGGATCCGCGCAAGTCGCTCTATGCCGGTGGGGGTGATGTTTGTTGAGAGGACGCTGTGTCTGGGGGATTGCTATTGGTTCCTGGGGTAGCGTTCCGCTTTTGATTCCTCCTTTCGGAGAGAATTGGCTGTGTTCGTAGAGAGAGGTGGGAAAGCCAGATTGAGTAAGGAAAAATGGTAGGAGGTGGCGGCGCTTCAGGACAAGCCGTCGTCTGGCGTCTCTTCCTCCATAAGTGCTCTTTCTCATCCGCATCAGCACCATCGCTTCCAAGGCCAGGACTTCCCCATCACCAACACAATCCTAGCCACAACCCCAGAACGCACAGCACAACTCCTCACACTCTCGCTCCACCGTGTTTCTTCATGAGAAGCTCCGCTCCGTATGTAAGTGCACGACTTTCAGAGACTAGTCTTTGTTTCCTCTCCATCCCTTTTTGGTATGTAGACGGAGGGCAGTTTTGTGACATGCGGACAAACGACATCCTCAAAAACCGCACGGGCTCCTCATAACAAGAGGAGGATTCGCAATAACATGAGAGCTATTCGAATCAAGAAGAAAAGGGCGCTCGTCAATACAGCTGCACGCTCTACGTACAGGTTGACGACTAACGCGACTGGTCGGACAATACGCATGGTAACTGTGTCGGTGGATTCGAAATCCTTGACGCAGGCTTCGCGATTGTTTTGGGTTGTGTGGGCTGGGGTTGGAGACGAGGTTAGGACAACGAAAACGTCGGTCCTTGTAGGGGTTATCGGGCATGACTGCCATGATTAGATGCACGGGGATCTTCGTCGTTATAACAGTCGCGGATGGGCCCCAACTTGATTGCTGCAAGGGTGATAACGCTGTGTACCAAATGCGACAGTGTAGACTCTCCATGGTGATACCGGCAGAACACTTTCAAGATTTCGGACCGGAGCATGGCGGTTCCGTCATGAGAAAGACTAAAACAGAGCCGGCGACCAAGAGACCTCGCTGGGCACCTCAGGAGAGGCGCCTTTTCTGACGAGTGGATCTCTCGGAACACAGGTTGATTATGTCCGTTTGTAAGACTTCGACCGACCAAAGGTCGGTCAGAACCGCGCTCTTCCTCTGCCTTGTTCAATGTCAAACTGCCAGCGCCATGGAGAGCCCAGTAACCACTTCGTTGCCGCGATCCGGCGTAACAGCTCCCCTTGCAGCTTGCAGGAAGGCGTGCCAACCACGGGGCAAACGGAATGGCAGATCCCCAAAGACGGTCCTCCTGAACGAGGTGTCCGGCATCTCCCACCTATTCTCTCCCCAGCAAAAACCACACAACGAACAATCGACAAGAAGCTGTCCATCGTGACCAGAGTCTGTTGTCCAGATGAGGGGCCCGACGTGGTTCCGCGCATGCGAACTTTAACGCCCCGATGGGCACATGGAACCCCTCAATTAGAGACTCCTTCCTCTCCTCCGCCACGACAGCAGAAGTGAGTTAGGAAGCCTCCCAGACCACGAATCTCCCTTTCGTAAGCACCCTTCTCGCAAGCGTCCGCCTCCATCCCGCAAGGGACCGAGGTTTCCGACAAGCGGACTGGTGGAAGTAGTCGAGAGCTCGGCGACATGACCGCGATGCTTTGCTTCCTCAGCATAATAGTACGACTACCATGCGGGAAATACCCGAGAAATGATTAGGGTTAAGATCCAAGCATGTCCTCCTCACGCGACCGGGTCCCGTCCTTTGACAGGCGGAGCAACATAGGCGCTAGACATGCAAACATCCCATGTGAGACCATGCTGTGAGGCTCGGGTGTATGTCTTTGGCCACGGTTGCGGGACGCGTGAGGCGCCGTGAGGCATTCCGAACTCCTTTTCAGGGGAGATGGAAGACAGTACCTGGTAGCTGTGGGGAAAGTGACGTGCTTTTTCTGATGCTTGGGGCGATCAAGCGAGAGGAGTGACGGTGGAGGGAGGGAAGGTTCTGTGCTGTGGTCCTGGTGTTGGTGACATGGTTAGAGGGTGCGGATGGGTCTGGTCGAGGCCTTGAATCCGGTTCGATGTGAAGGAGGCCGCGCTCTTGGGTGAAAAGAGACAGACGTTGTGATGTTGGGTTGCTGGAAGTGGTTTGCATGGAGGAAGCGTCATGGAGGTGGATCTGGTGCTGTTGGGTGGCTGGGGGACGCGATGGAAACGCGCTAAGTCTTTCAGGTCTAGCGTCATCGCGCGTTCACGTTCCTTCAGGGCTATCAAACCCACTTGTGAGAAAAGGGACCCGTTCCGAACTATACGCAAAGCGTGATAGAAAATGCGTATCCTCAGGAACACCAAATGCAAGCGCATTGCAACAACGAAAATACCCTCGCAACGTGCTAAGAGATCAAAGAGTTCTGACGAAATGGATAGCAGCCTTAGTATATATATAAGATGCATCAGGTATTACGGCTTTCAGCTTATGACTTCGAGCAACTTTAAGCTTACAATCTTTAAGCTTGAACCTTCGAGGTTAGCGCCAACCTTAATTTCACATCACCTCTCTCGTACTCACACAACACTTTATACTCCTACATTGCAACGTCAATCTCTCTTCAACTGAAGTCCGTACGACAACATTTACAGCAATTATAGCGACAACAACCGTGAGTCGCACAATGGCAGAGCAGCGACAACCACAACAACTTATCGATCTCACCAGTCTGTCAAGCCAGTTCCGCAGCGCCGTCCAAGGCCTCAGTCACGAATGGGGCTTCGTCGTCGTGCGCACCGCTTATACCGCCGACAATGACGAGGCAAAGTGGGCGGCCGTCTTATCGAAACTGCGTGCCTATGCTGCTCCCGACTCCTCTCCCGCCGAAATGGACCCCGATAGCTTTGCGCTGCCCGTCATAGCCGACGGCATCCTCCTGCGCGGCGCCGACTTCGCCTCAGTTCGCAAGGCCTTCAACGGATGGGTTGACGATTTCACAAACCGCGAGAGGTCTTCGCGTGCACGTGACGACGACAAGGAGAAGGACGATGAGGAGTGGCCGTCGGACGTCCGCCGCGACTGTTGCATAATCATCGACGAGCCTGCGCTGGCTTCACTGCTCAAGGCGCCAGACTTTGTTCCTGGCAAGATTCCGGAGCTCGATCAGGAGCCGTGGGTCGTCGTCCTCGACGCTGCGGACCCGAAGAACGCACCTTACCGTGGCGGAGGGCCGTACTTGGGCTTCACGAGAGCGCATGCGCGTGTCTTGAGCCAGCTGTATGATGACCTCGGCTCGCGGTCTTTGGCGAGCCTGACTCCTGTGAGAGAGTACGATGGCCAGATCCCGCTTTATGACGGTTCTTCCCGGGGAAAGCTTGTCGACCCGGAGGGTGGGGTGCATGGTCGATACAAGTTTCCCCGGGGCACGCCTAGAGGAGCAGAAGGCGCGCGGGCTATGTTGGAAGAGATTGAGCGGGCTGTGGGCAGTTGACGAACGTTGATCCTTCGGGTGTGTTGAGCATACCGAAGCCCCAGGATTCAATCCTGACTTCGCTGTCGCCGGCCAGAAGATGATTCTGTGCAGCTTCTTCGTATACGGCCGTCCTTGTGTTGAAGAACCGACGATTTGAAGAAAGAGTGAAGTGGAATCTTCTTTGAAAAGCGTGGTTGCAATGCCGGTACATGTGTTGGCGATGATGGCATCGACGAGGACGAGTGACCCGACGCCTTGGCCCAGACTTCCGGCGCCACCAGCCTGCGTCATAACAATCGTCAATACGAGAAGGACTTTGAGAGATTGAACGACCTGCTACTTACGCCTCCCAAAACTACAATGTCTCTGCCACAGGACTCGATGACGAAGCCTTGCTTCGTCCAAGCCCAGTCCCAGTGTACTTGAACAGCCGTCCTGCAGTTGATAAAGCCTGAATGACTCGTCGTGAACTGCTGGTTTCCAAAGTAGGCACTAATTCATTGCGTTAGTGAAGTTGGTTGCAATATCCAAGCCATTCTTCATGTAGATGCCCTATGAAGATAGTAGGACCTGATCCGATGTACACGTTGGAAGCGATGACCCTGAGGCTAACAAACTACACGCGGCCAGGATAGTTGGAACATCAATAGGCTGGAATTAGACACCCATCACACTTCCACTCATAACGAAATAGACTTTGGAGCCGTATATCACCGAGGAGTTGGGTATTGTAGTACTAAATAGTTGAGCTGCTAACGAGGTATGTCCCTCCAGGGAAGAAGACGACGGTCGGGTGGATACTGCTCGAACTACAGTTGGCGCCACACCTATTACGTCCGCGATGGGCGCGTTTAGTAGCAGCTAATTATAATATGCGTAAGTAGTGAGCAAAAATGTATGATGAAAGGAGTAGCGTGGATAGTTCGTTAGATAGTGTCTGCAAGGGATCTAAATAACAAGAAGCAACAATACAGGTCTGACTAGGCTATAGTAGGGCGAGAGATACACGTAGTAGCAAGGGGTAGAGAGGAGAAAGAGTAATTAGAAGTAGATAGCTTGTCTGCAAGGTGTAAAGAGAAAAGCACGGATCTCCGAACTCCGAACGGGCCAGCCTTGGCCTACCGTGACTAATCACTCAACGCCCAGGCCCACTCAACGCCCAAAAATCAAAAAAGCTACCACCACTACCAAAATTCATATCTCAGCCAATTTTGACAATATGGAGGCTGCGCTTGCTGCAATCAAAAGCTTATCATCAGACGAAAAGCCTAATTATAGCAGAATTGCTAGATTATATGGCATTGATCGGTCAACTTTATCAAGGCGTACGCAGGGTCGCCAGTGCTCATGCCTAGAGAGTGTAGAGGAGAAGAAATTTCTTAACACTACACAAGAAAAAGAGCTTACAAACTACATATATAAGCTCTGCAAGAGAGGACTGCCTCCTACAAGGCAAATGATTCGAAATTTTGTGACAGAGATCACTGGAAAAGAGCTAGGAAGAAACTGGGTTTCTCACTATATTGCCCAGCATGACATTGAGCTTGTATCACGATGGACTACTGGTATTGATGTCTGTCACCACCACGCTGATTCTGCTACCAAATACGCCTTATACTTCAAGCTTTTAGGTGAGAAAATAACCCAGTACAATATCAACAGTCGGTATATGTACAATATGGATGAGAAAGGGTTCCTTATTGGAGTACTCACCAAGATGAAATGAGTGTTTTCATGGCAGCTGTATGAGCAGAGCCCTCATAAGCAAATGTTTCAGGATGGTAATAGAGAGTGGATAATGACAGTTGTATGTATTTGCATCTATAGCACTATGCTGATGCCAGTCCTGATTTATCAGGCTACTATAGGTAATATTCAAGACTCATGGCTTCAAGATTTTGACCCAAAATGGCATAAGGCCTTTTTCACGAGCTCACCAAGTAGGTGGATCAATAATGAGATTGGTTTGGTGTGGCTTAAACAAGTATTTGATCGCGAGACCAAGGAGAAAGCTCATAGGGTCTACCGACTACTCATTCTTGATGGCCATGGCTCTCACATCACCATGGAATTTATCACGTATTGTGATAATAACAAAATACTCTTTACAACCTTTCCACCACATGCTACCCATACTCTACAACCACTCGATGTGGCGATGTTCAAGCCTCTTAGTACTGTATATAGTTGTCAGATTTGATGGTATCTGAAGATGTCACGGTGAC